>NW_028141159.1:668881-913090 GCF_030444845.1 Prenolepis imparis
AAGCAGTGGTATCAACGCAGAGTACTAGAGAGAGAGAGAGAGAGAGAGAGAGAGAGAGAGAGAGTGAGAGAGAGAGAGAGAGAGAGAGAGAGAGAGAGAGGAGAGAGAGAGAGAGAGAGAGGAGAGAGAGAGAGAGAGAGAGAGAGAGAGAGAGAGAGAGAGAGAGAGAAGGAGAGAGAGAGAGGAGAGAGAGAGAGAGAGAGAGAGAGAGAGAGGAGAGAGAGAGAGAGAGAGAGAGAGAGAGAGCGGGAGGGGTGGAGTCCAGGGGGTGGGAGCTTGGTGTGTTGAACAGAATCAGCAATTCTAACCTACAAGGGGGCCACTAACCGATGTGCGGGCCAAGCGACGTCCGGAGGGAGGCCGGAGCAACAACCGACGTTGACCTCCACGACAACCATCATCGGCGGCGACGGCGACGACGACGACGACGATTGCGGCTACGACGGCGGTTCCCTCTTCCTCGAGTACAATAATTCGCCGTCATTTCGCCTCGACTTTTTCTTTGACTTGTTCGCGCGGAATCATCTTCTATCTGTCCTACATCGCGTCGAGGAAGAAAGAGACAGAAACTCCGAGAAACCTTAAGAATGCTCCATCAGGTTGTTGAACCAGAGAAGTTTAAACGGAGAGCGCAGTCACGACGATGATGCTGTAACGCGTGTCCTTTAGGCGGATCCATTAACCTTTTCTCATCCCGTGGAATATACGGGGCGAGTTCAGAATACGATAGTTTCAGCGAAATCGATGCGCGCGAATCGAAACAGCAAAATAGTCGGCTGTCGTATTGCATCAGTGATAGTTGATGCGAATAAATTGTAGAGACGTAAAGACTAGGAAATTCTTGGGCGATCTTATAGCATTATTCTATTATTCCATCGCGCGCGGAGAATAACATCGTGCCATTTTACCGGCCTATAACTCGTCCTTATTCAGTTCAATCCTCATCGCGACTTGATGAGAGAGAGAGCGCGCAAAAATCGCGTATCGAATTTATTCGTCGTCATTTTTCCGCTATTCCCCCTTTTCCGGTATTCCACGTCGCGACAGCACAACAGATTTCAATATCCCATTTCTCGTCGCAAAATCGGTCTGCCTACCCACTCAATTAGATTGTCAACGATTAACCATCCAGACGGCAGGAGAGCGCCAATTAAAACTAGTTTTCATCTCATCTTAACTGAGCCTCTCGCAAAACGTGTACATGTTGATTCAACACACTAGCTACGTAACGAAATGTCAAGAAAAATTAAGAAACAAGATGTAGAAAACAACGACATTAGGAAAGCCGATAAAATTTTTTCGTTTTTTCCCCTACAGTTTTTGTCAATAGGAAAAATATGATTTTACTTGTAGCCAGATGTCAGATTTAAAATTGCGAGACAATTGTTATCTTCGGCCGCAATTATTCCTCTTATATCTCTCGAATAACTCGAATAATGAAGATTTCACGGATTCTTCAACGCGGAGTATCCACGTGATTCGAATTAAATGAGACAATCACGTTGCATTCATTCGATTGAATGAATAATTACAAATTGATTTGCTGTCATTATAATTAGTTGACAATTCTGAAGAAATATTCTTCTTGATAAATGAGATGAAATTTCAAGTCGTTAGTCGTTACATTGTAATTTATTGTTTCTCCATCCATTCATTAAACAACAATTTTGAGAACTCTTATCGCTGCGTGATAATGAGCCTCGTTCTCAGAAGTATAATATTGCTAAAACAATAAACAAATTCCTGACAAATGTCGCATACAATTTTGATTCCACGTGCGTTCTCTCGAATTATCTCGCGCGATCCAAGGCGTTATTCCAAGTTATTCCAAGAATAACTGTATCGAGAATCCCGAAACGCGATCGCTGAAAGGTATCATTCGCATAAATTTGCATTCACCCACGTGTTTGTAAAAAAAAAATGCGCGCTATTTATCCTGTCTCGCAAGTGTTTTTCGCGAAAGCGCAATCGCGCGACGTAAATCGCTCCACCGGATAATTGAGGATAAATCATCGATATTCAGTCTCTGTTAAATAAACGTCGCTCGCCGAGGGAATCGTCACTTTTTACGATTTGGCAAACAGAGATATACGACGCGCTAATGTCTCGAATAATTCTTTGAAGAACTTTGCAATCATTACACTGTTTCTCTTTTTAGCAAATGACGTTACTTCATCATAAAGTATTGGCACATATTTGTAAAGTTTATTACTCGTTGACAGTTTGTCTCAACGTCTGTCTCGCGTGTACCCGCGAGACCAAATTTGGCAACGTTAAAATTGATTTGCTCGCAAAACGCTCATTATTTGTTCGTAATGTTTTCGACCGGTTGTGCTGATGCGAGGAAAAGAAAAGATTATACAAACTCACATTTTTTCACGTTATCGCAAATATAGCGAGAAACAGTACACACTCGGTAAGGTGATCGGGATGATGATGGTGGGCGAAAGTGACCGACAACACGTGTCTTTTTTTTATATTCATGAAATTTCATAAGCACGAGGCCCTTTGTTTTTATTATCTCTGTACAAAAACAGTCGAAAAAATTATAGATTTTCTTTGTTAAAGATTTAATTTCTTCTGGAGTTCACGGCATATGTACAAGCGGGAAATAATAGCCATCATATAACCTAAAAACTAAATATAATTATACATTGATATAATAGATATAATAATTATAATTCATTATAATTAATAGTAAATCTACGAGTCTACAGATTCGAGTATGTGTGTAAATGTATCGTGTATAGAGTATGAATTGGTGTTTGTGTATCGCGTATTCGCGATCTATGTATACGTGTATCGGGTATGTATGTGTGTGTGTGTGTGTGTGTGTGTGTAATACTCGTGGACATGCGTGTAGACTTGTAAAGCGAATTTTATACAGAATTCATCGAGTGGCGTCTCGCTCGCAGTCAACGCGCAGAAATGAGTGGGATCTTTTTATATATGTATATATATTCGCGCTCTCCTTTTCGTTCTCTCTAAAATAGTGCACCATCGGCCGACAGGGCCGCAAAATTCGTATGTCGCAAGACCACGGATCTTGCTCAATCTTGTCTCAATTCTCTTACTATTGTAAGCCGAACATGCTAAAACGAAATCGCCAAACGATATCGCTAATCAATATTCGTACAAGTAATTCGTCATCACAATTATAATGAGAGGCCAGAGGCCTATCTTAGCCGAATTGAGCACCCCTGTCGAACTTTGCCAGGACGCTCTCTCTTTCTCTCTCTCTTTCGCGCTGCTCTCGTCTTTTCATTACTTTTCTTACTCGTTTCGCACAAACCCTAAAAACCTCCGCCAGTACCAGCAATTATTACTTGACCGAAACTCATAGCTCTCTGATATTCATACCGCCGCTTTTTCTTCCATCTCCCTCTTTCCATTCCTAGTATCCATTATAAACGAAAAACTCGATTTCTCCAAAGAAAGGGAAAGCACTCGACGAAGAGCCGGCCCTCGAGTAGTACCGTTTCTCTCGCCATTGCGATTCTTTCTCGACACGCGCATTTTTGGCCAAGGAGGAAGAAAAATCCGGAAAAATACAAAGACTATTGTGAGAGACGTAGCGACGCGTTAAACGCGAATGATTCGATTGAAACGTGACACGATACGTTTTATTCTTCGAGATGGACTTTGGACCATCGGCCGATATATACAATTGATCCATTGTGAATCACAGCAATTTAATTCAACAATATGAATTTGTAGCTGACGCAAGACAAGGATAATTTCGTAAACGACAAAGACAAGATACGTTCCGAATCGGAATACAATTGTGCGTACACATTGTTGCTTTTTATCAACGACAATCGTGATTTAACCGTTTCTTCGTCTGAATCTTCTTTTATATCGCAACACTTTATGTACAATAGAAACGCGAAAAAAAAATTGTTAAGCGCGATTGATGTCGACACCAAACTCTAAGCGATAGAGAGTGTCTTCTTTATCGTGACGATGTTTTTAACGCGAGAGATACGTCACGCTCCTTTCATTCGTTCAAGCACGACGCCACGTCACTGATGACACCATTGCAATTTGAGTAATTATAATCTCGGTGATTGCACGTTTTCTTGGAAAAGAGCAAAGCGATATACTGAAATATAAGCAATGTTCGTTTACTCATGTTCTTTTTTTTTTTTCTTTTAAATATGTTATCGCAAAGTCGCGATTTAAGCAGACTTTTTCCAAAAATTTCGTTCCATCGTGTACAATATTTTTTTGCGAGCTTTTAAGATTTCCCTTCCCCCCGCCTTCATCTCTCGCTCCTCTTTCTCATCTATTCACACATACACACTAATCTTTCAGTCTGACATATACACGCACATACACACACACACACACAACACACATACGCTTTCTCTCCTTCATAAACTTTCTCCTCCCTTCTCTCGCGAATCCTTCTCTCTCGTGGATCGAATCTTACTTCTTTTTTTTATGATTTATCTTGATTTTGTCTCGTTTTATTTAAAAAAATACTGAATTAGTAACCAAGCTAAAATCACAGACTTGCTGGTGCCTTCCAGCGGGTTTGTACAAATTCTCCTCCTGAAGGTTTCTGTATATATGTATATATATGTGTATATACATATATGTATATATATATGTATATATATATGTGTATATATATACATATATATAATTACAAGATATATAATATATATATATATGTATATAATTATGTATATATAATATATGCGCATATATATATAGTAATTACAATTTATTCGCGCAAAATAAATGCTCGCATTCTTTCCTTTCGTTCCGTTTCTTTCCCTCCCTTCCTCACCCTCACTCTATCTCTCTCAGTTTTTCTCCTCACCGTACTCTCTTTCTCAATATTTGTGTTGACATTTATAGTTTTATATGCATGTTTGTGGGGAATAAATAAACAGCGCAGTAGACGTGGGATAATTCTTGCAAACGAGCGCGCCCTTTTTAATCTCCACGATTACGGAGTTTTCTCGAAAACGGAAATCGAAAACAAAGGGAAAGGAACGTATCTTGTCGGCAAAATAATCGTCGAAGAACGACGCGGCGCGAGATCTCTCGCACTTTCTCTAGCGGGCCTTATCCCGCATTACTTTCGACAGATTATATCGGAGATCGGTTGGTGCTTCTGAATAAAATATACTGACGATATCGGATCGTGTGTTTGCTCCCCCCTACCCCCCCCCCCCTCCTCCTCTAGATACGTAAAAATGAAGGAAACAATATCTAATTTCTCTTTCTAATCCACCTCTCGCCATGTATAGTAGAGTTCTCCGCCGATTCTGACGTCACATGTAGCTGGTCGAAATAATGAAAGCTTTTTTCGGATCGATGCCGCGACGATGCATGTGTACGTTATATATAATAGTCTTCAATTACTCGGGCCTATCACATGTGACGTCAATGCCGAAGAGTCGAGAAGTTTATTATAGACGAGGCGAGGTTGAGACTTCTTTTTTTCGGTCGTCCTTTCACTGTTTGCAAACGCGTCGCGCGATTTTAAACGAGTCGTCGTTCGATATTCGAAGCGATATTCAAATTGCACTATTTGCTCCCGGTGAATTCCTTTGCTGGTGAATAGATCGCTGATGTCACGATGAAACTGATACTTTTGGATACGAGATACACATGCAAATACGCACAGAGAGAGAAAAAAAGTGTACGTCGATACTGTATCGTGTCAAAATGCCGTGTGTAAATTTTGAGCCCCGATTGAAAAAATGACGACCCGATTAGAAACGCTAGACACGCGTCCGCGAAAACGGAAAAAATCTCTCGCACGTGTATATACGTAATACATATATATGTACCATTTACATACCGGTATGTATAGTAATAAGCGCACACGCCGCTCGTGTTTAGGTCTTCACATACGGAGATTGCTTATATTGTCTCTCTTTCTCTATTCTTAGTATAATCACAGACATGGTTTTTATAATTGCTACGTACAGAGCCTTCCCTCGTTCGATGCCGAACACGTAAGTTTTCTTTCCCCCTTCCCACATCTCTTTCTGTGTCCCTCCATCTCTTCTTCTTTCCATTATCCGTTCGATCTTTCGCACATACACGCGCAGAGTCTCTCACCTCCGTTCTCACGCGCTCGGGAAAATTGAAAAAAATCCACGAAGTAATGAAATTTTACACTAGATTCAATTTTGTGTATTTTATTAACGTATAGAATCAACAGAAATTCGCTACGTCGACAACAACGCGCGGATCTCATTCTCATCATTACGCGAATGTCGACTCGTTGAGTAATGACAATTGAACGAATCTCGATGCCGCGAACACGAAGCAGACACGTGACTAATCGAGCAAACTCGATTATTATTATTATTGTTGTTATTATTGTCGAAGCGCGCGAGAGCAAACGTAACGTCGAATGAGCGCCCACACGCGCGTTCAATCATTCTCTCTCTTTCTCGGAATCATTCCCAAACATTACCGAATCACACATCCACAATCGTACGTCATACATCGAGCATTTCACTTACCGAAACCGACTCTCCATAGTAAAATGTACGTCTGTGTGCCTTCCCGTGGAAAATCACAGCAATTTTATACGTCGTGTTTTCTCTTGCTTTCTTGCGCATATCTCTCTCGCTCTCTCACTCTCATACGAAAGATAATATACAATTCGTCGATTGTGTACACGCCCGAGGACGATTTTGTTCCTCCCTTTCGTCCCCGCACATGTACGCGGTGCTCTATATAACGCTTATATATATATATATATATATATATATATATATATATATGTATGTACATATAAACTCACGCGCTATCGTGAAATTTGTACGTGTACTTGTGTATGTATGTTGTGTATATATGCACATTTAAAAGTTTGACTTGAGATTTCTACCATATCAAGACTCGCTGTCCAATAGTCGAAATACGCAACATTTTCGTACTATCAAGAGTCAATCTCGAAGAAAAAAAATAGAATTCACAAATATATACCGAATTTTTTCATCCTTCGTTATCGCAACGCCGCTTTGTTTTCCGAGAATTTTATATTATAATTTTCTCAGAAAATGAAAATTATTCAAGAAACTCCGATATAAATAATTTAGCCGAGGAAATGTCGCGCGTCACGAATTTAATGTTTTTATTTTCATACATATTTCCTGAAAAAAAAAGTTGCGTTAACGAAGGATACGTTCGATAAATCGACAATTATACAATGATCCATCGCGAGATCGATATCGCCGAAATTATTCGGCGTGTAAAATCGTTTTTATTTTTCCGTCAACGTGTCCATGTGTATACGTGTGGCTCGGTGGTAAAATCGACAGTGCGAGATTCGAGGAGATGATCCTCGACGACGAGAGAATGGAGAACGATCGACTCTCATCCCGTTCCTTTGTGATTCTCAACTTTAAGATTGTACAAACCGCGACGCGAGATGGAAATGAGGAACGTCTTTGTTACGATTATTAAATTTGGAATATTAAATTGTACAATAAATTTGGATTAAACAGCTTTCGATGCAAATCATGAAAACACCCGCTTTTTTTCCGTGGCCCCCGAAATGACGGAAAAGTGACTTATCGGCGCAAAATTGCATCATTCTGGGAGTGTCGCGAGAAAAAGAGTAAATATCTCGTTGCTTCGCGTCGAAAGTTATTTATGACTCAATCGAACGTGTATAAAGCGATCGACCGCTTCCCTCTCGCGTGCGTCCGCGTCGTAAAATACCCGTCGTTCGGTATGTGCGAACCTTAATCCGAAATACGACGTGACAAAGTACGTGGAAGAAAGACGCATTCGGGAAGGATGCGAGAGACAGAGAGATGGTACTAGTGTTTACGTCTGTGTCTCTGTGTGTGTGTATGTATAAATGGATGTGTGTGTGTGAATTACGGTTCCTTTACTCCCTCGAGAAAGCAAGGGGCGGTGAGGCTGGCTGGTCTTCGTTGTTCCTCCCTCGCGCGGTTGCTGTTGTCACGAGAGACACTCGGAGGTTTACGCGGGTGGAGGAGATGCTGAGATCAATTAGACGGCTGCTGAGAGAGCTTCGAGCTCGCTCCGTTCTTTCTCGCTGCGACGGCTGATGAAAGAAGAAGAGGATCGCTCGCCGACTGATGATGAGCGATCGATGACGATCCAAACGGAACAGCGTCGGATTGAAAAAGAGAATCGATCCCGTTTTCTTTCTTCTTCTCGATTCTCACTCTCAAAAAACTCGACTTGTCTTTCTCGCAACGATAGATGGTTTCTTCCGTTGTTCCGTATCGCGCTCGGATTAATCGTCGAGAGAATGCATTCCTCTTCTTTCTGGCTTTTTCTTCGCGAATCTGTCCTTTGCGCGCGAAGAGGAGGATCGGGTATGCGCGAGACTGGACTAGAGTCGTTCGAGTCGACCGACGCGCGTGGACGAGCTCGCGTTTCCCCGAAGGATGGACTCTCCCCGTTTTAGCAGGAACTCGCACGAAGGAGGGACTCGCGCTGAACGACGCGACGGACCGTCGCTGAAGGAGGAAAACGTGAGAGAGAGAAAGAAGGAAAAGGGACGACAATGGGGCGATGGAGGGCCCTCCCGATTCTTCTTCGCCTCGAGACTCTCACAATCAGTGCGCGAAAAGGAAAGCAAAAGGAAAGAGAAATATACATATATATATAGGTAGATAGATAGGAAAAATGAAGAAAAAAGGATCGCAAGGAGGACGCACGTACGCAGTTGGGGGAGTCCATGAAAGATCGAGCGCGCGCGGACCTGCTCGGTCCAACGCGACACACACGGGATATCACATATCACGAGATGCACGTGCGCTTCTTTTATTACATTATTTCGAGAGCGTGGACGCGAGCGGCGGTGGAGGCGAGCCCGGCGATTCAGCTGGAGACGTACGCGGCGATCTGCTCGCTAAACTGCGGATGCTCCAACAATAGGGAGTCCTTGCAGCTCTCAAATTGCTGCTGCTGTTGCTGCGACTGCTGCGGCTGCGGCGGCAGAGTCGGGGCTTGCTGATGTTGATGCACTTGCTGCGACTGATGCTGATGATGATGCTGATGTTGGTGCTGCTGATGATGGTGTTGCTGGGAGGACGAGATCTCTTCCGGGATCTCGGGCTCGGTTCGCTCAAACAGCACACAGATGGAACCGTTCTCGCCGATTCTGTACGACACTTCCGATGGGTCGATCCACATCGTGAGCTCGCTCGGGAACAGGGTGTGCAGTACCGTCGGCAGGAGGCCGACGTTCGCTCCCGCTTGCGCGATCACCGGATCCATCTTGCCGTTGATGCGTATGCAACGATAGCCGGAGCCGCGATTCGGCCGATCCGGGAACCAGTGATCCCGGTAACGATGGCGCAACACCTCCGTCAGCGATGACTTGAACATTTCCAGTTGTCGTTCAGACAGCTGACCCGCCTGCAGGCGCAGCAGGTGCACCAGAAAATCCGCCGCCGACACGATTTCCAGTCTCATGGTTGGTTACCCAGGGCGACGATATGATGAAATCGAAAAATGGAGCTCTATTAATGGAGCGGCGCGACGCGCGAATAGATCGGAGTCACGGCGATGACGCACTCCGTGTTGCTCCGGGATACACTCTTTGCGCGTGTGTACTCGTGTACGGGTCTAATCTCTCTCTTTCTCTTTCTCTCGGAGGCCAAAGCTCTCCGACTCGTCGATTTTCGATTTACTGCTTACACTTGCGAGCGCGCGACGGGAGATACGCGCGTGTCACGGGTCACGGCGCGGCGATGAGTAGGCTCGACGGCGCTGGTGCCGAAAGAATCGCACGGTCCCAGTTACGACAAGATGGCGTCGTCGCCACGTTGCTGCGTAGCACTCTACAGCGCTGGTCGTACGTCGTCGACCCTCCAGCGCGGCGGAGCTTAACCGCCGGAGCGTCCCACGAGGATTCGTCCCGTCGATGCGACGACACGGCGCACAGTTACAGATGTACGCGGAGGATCGATTTTTACGGATGAGCGTATGCGCGTCGTCTCTCCTCCTTCTTCTTCTTCTTCTAGCAGCGTCACCTCTTCTCCTCTCGCGAATCCCGGCTTTTTCGTCTCCTCTTTCGTTTCGCGCGCGTCGTCACGCTCCGTTTCGTCGGATCGATTCTGACAGTTCGGGAAAACCGATCGAGGACCGACCGAGCTCGATCGCCTTGGAATATCGTTGCCGTCTCTCTGAATCCTACGATCTACGATCGGATATCTCTTTTCGCGAACCTTCCACTCTCCCTCTCTTCTCGTGCCTATGACTCCCGACCGACAAAACTTTCTCACGACGCCTCGCGACCGATGGCAGCTCTTTCTTTCTCCGTTTCCCTCTCTCTCTCTCTCTTTCTCTTTCTATCCGACTCGCGGAACTCCCGCACACATCGACTGTCGACGACTTTCTAATGGCAGCTCTCGCGATGACGGCGGAGGTAGCCTCGTCCCTTTGTTCGGCCGACGTCGGATGGGGGATTCGTATGGCGTCGCCGACCAATCGGGCGCCGACGGCGCCCACCGCGACGCTCTACCATGTGACCCGCGATCTGCGCGCGGTCGCTGCGCGCCGTCACAGCTGCGTCCCGAATACGGGCCGTCTGCGTGTGTCAGTGATTCTCAAGTCGCGCGTATAAACATTCAACGATATCGAAATATACAATACATATATGTATATTTATCGTGCGATCTCTCGAACGCTTCGTTATGAGAACCGAACGCGTTATTCGCAATTTGTACATATCATTCGACTAATAAATCGTACATGTGCGAGACGACTCGTATCGAACGCCGCTCTTGTCTTTACTCGCGCGAGCACAAAGGCAGACCCTCGTTTCTTCCTTTTTTTCTCCCTTTTAGATATTTCATCGATTATAGCTTTCGTTAAATTAAAGAAGGGCGCCTGAATTATACGTAGGGTGTTGCAAAAGTATCGAGTGTCCTTGTAATTTAGTTTGAAACATTTTGTACATATAGCATGCTATAAACGCTTTGAATCAAAACAGTGTCGAATAATCGATTGGCTTCAAATACAATAGTCCTGAGGTATACATATATTGTATATGACTATATGGATTTTTTTTATCTTCCTTACAGATAAAAACGTTCCTTTTTTCAAATTCCAATGTCAATTGGCTAACAGTAAGATAGATAAAGAATGGTTGTTATCGTGCAGTCTCGAAATTCCAGGTAAAACTCCTAATATAAAGTAGGGTAGCTTTTTGTCTGCCCTTATCTTAAGATCGTAGAACGAATTCGTCGAACAAAGTAAAGCCACGAGTTTCAGATCTCGCCGCGCGTTCGTAATTTGTTGCGTCGATGCAAGCTGTGAGCACCACTGACCCCACAGGTTTTTAAGTATGAACACGAATGAGGGAACATAAGCGCGAGCAGAGAATGAACGGCGACTGCTAGAGAAAGCGCGTAGGTTACAATACCATGCAACTATATACATATATGAGCCTGGACGACTGAAAACCCGCTCCGTCCGACCCGAGATTTGATCCGAAACTCGAACAACAACGACGACCGAAGAAAAAAAAGGGTCGACCCTGTTCCCGCCGAACCCTTCTCCCTTTGACGCGCAAGTTTTGTACCCCTTTCGATCGACAAAAGAGAGAAAGAGGGAGAGGGAGAGAGAGGGACACGAAAATCATTTCATTCACTCATTTCAATCCTTCGATCGTACACATTATAGCCAAGATTCGGAAAAACGCGCAAAATCGCGCATTTTTACGCCGATGCATTAAATAACGAGCCTAGTGCAGCATTTTCGTGGTCGGAGCACGAAACGTTTCGCCGAAACGGTCCACCGGAAGGTGAAGCGGAATTCGACGCATCCTCCCTCGCGAGGGGATACGAAAGCTGATTCGACCGCGTCGCTATGTGGAGCATTTCATTCGTAATTCCGGGAGTTTGCCACTGCCAAGTTGGCAACCGAGTGCCGATCGATAAGCACGGATTACCGTGTGGCCGGCTTCGTTTCCCTTTCCCCTCGGCGGCCCTCGCTTTTCCCCCGCGCGCGCGTCAATTTTCTCTGCGCCCTCTCCAGGGAAAATGTACGCCGGCGCGGGGCGTCGCGACGCGAGTTTTTCCGTGATAAAAATCGCGCAGACGCTTTGCGCACTGCAGCTCTCTCTGTCAAAGAAATTCGAGATAAATTTTATGTTCCAAAACGCCTTAACTGCACCGAGAGAGACTTTCGCGGCGCACAAAAGGAAACGCGCTCCGAGACGGAAATATGTATTTATCGTCCACGACGATAGAGCTATATAATATGTCGCCTGTCGCGAAACTGCTTAATTTTACAATCGACGTCTGCAAAGTCGCTCCGGCGCGATATCTCGCGATCAATCCGATCTTTTGTTTCCATCCTGCTTGCGCGCGAGTTATTATTTCACGACGTGGAAAAAAAAATGATCAAGTCGCGATATCTTATATGTTCATCGTTTAATTTTACACAGCGGGTCGCGATTTTTGAACAGCGCGACACTATCGGTATTATAAAATTAGCCGTAAAGACCAAAAGACAAACATTCAAAATGTAACAGAGGAACCGCGTCGTTTCTTTGAAATTTGTCGGTCGGCCGGCCCTGTAACGCCAAAAATTGTAGCAGAAATCGATTCGGCATAATACGATACGATACCGAAATACACACGTCCTCGTCCGCCTATTCCGAGCGCGAAGAGAGCGAGAACGAAATATGCCGAACGTGCAGCAATTGGCCGGGGTGAGGGGTCTGGAGGGGCCGAGCACGGAAGGGTGCCGTATATTCAAATTACGGGGTGACCCTTCTCGAAAACTTGACGAAGGGGAGGGGCTCGTCGGAATTACCGACGGTGGTGCTGCGTGTAAGCCGCGACGGGAAGGTTCTCCAAAATCAATAGGGCCGGTTCTCGGGGCCTGGCCCTCGCGCGCGTTCTGCATTCTGCTAGCGTGTGCTCGGAGTTCCGCTTGAAAATCCGTCATCCCCGCAGAACTGCCATTCACCACGCGAAACTACCATTTTCTCCTAGCTACGGCTACGCTACGCGACGCGACGCGACTCTTGCTCCCCTGGCTTCAGGTAACAAGGACCGCCACTCCGGCAAAATCTCCCGCGAGAACGTGAGAAACTCTCGAGAAATCAGACGCGACATTAATCGCGCGTGACTCACTCGTTAGGGAGCGAAAAGTCGTACGAAAAAAAAGAATTTAACCTCTATAAAGCATACAATTCTAGAGATAGTAAAAGGAAAGAGTATCCGTGTATCTATGAGCGAGAGTCGAATCGCAATCTCACGAGTTCGTGATGTTATTTCGCGAACCCTTCGCGTATTAATTTGACGTCACCGATTCAGGCCACACAGAGGGTTGAGAGAGACTTATGAGAGCGATGACATAAGAGACGACGACGTTTCAAACGCTCCCAGCGATCAAACAGGTTCGCGTTCGCGATTCAAACAAGACGAGAGACGATTTTCTCGATCTCTTCTCGCTCTTTCTTTGTGTCCAGATTTCCTACTGCGCGCTTTTTTCAACAAGGGTTGTTCTCCGTAACGCAACATGCGCCGTCCATCCGGTGGATTCACTTTACGAGAATATCACGCGCGAGAATATCACAATCGACCGGCGTGAGCGTCTAATTTCAAACTTTCTTCCCGGAATCGCTCCCTCTGAAAAACGAGGAATTCGTAGACGCCAGCCCTCGGCCAGCTTTAGCGGTCCTGAGAATATGACGACTCGAGACACGTGGCCGAACACATGTGTGTAAGAAATGTCAGTGGTAGGAAAAAATCATTCAAGGGTAATTCTTATCGCAACATGTCTGTCGACTTTTATATTATATATATATATATATACATAGAGAGAGAGAGAGTAAGAAACGGATCTTTTTCAGTCGAGAATAACGCGAATTATATATTTCACGAACATTATCGTTCGTCACGATTACTACAATGTTGCGCTTGCGCGTGTTACGAGAGACAGCGCTGTCTCTACGAGTTTCACGCCACATCCTAGAAACTCTATCTGAGGCCGTGCATCAGGACCGCTCCTCCGTGCGAGCGGCACGAAGCGAAGACGGAGCGCGAACGGAGGCCAAAGATCGACGAGCCTGAAGGAAAACGAGGATCTCGATTCTTCGGCCAAGCTCGAAACAGTTTGAGAAGCGACAAGATAGGCAAGCACCGCCCGCGCGTTTTAACAATGGTTTCTCAATTCTCTTTCAAGCCGCGCATCGCAAAAAATATGTATAAAAAATTTAATATATATGTCTTCTCAAAGATAATTCGATAAGTTTATTAATATCGAAAGATTTGGACACGTACATGTATGTGAAGACTATTAGCGGTACGACTCGGGTACGACTTTAAAAAAGTCTCTCCCATGAAAATGATATTTGCGAAACGTTAGAAATTATCTGAAAAAAAGTATCGCGAATGTAGAAACGGCAACTCGGTAATTTGCTAGCATCAGGGCCATCTAACTGTTTTGTAGAATCACCCTACTTTTCTTTCAACGGCGGATCGCGAGGTGCTCAACCTCTGCCTGCATCGATCAAGAAGAATCGACGGGTGTCGATAGATGAAAGTTGCTCTTGTATCTTTTCGTGCTTGCAGCACACGATTGCTTAATTTTAATCAAACAAGCGTTAACCTGTTACGAGATATACACATTACGAAATGTTATAAACAATTTTCAGTTATATCCTTACATTGCTTTAAATTCGTTCAAATCTTCATCTTTTTTTTCTCTTTAAATCATTATTGCACAGTCGCGCTCATAAAATCTTTACATTCTACGCGATCATTCGCGAGCTAGAAAAATATATATCCGAGGCCGAGAGAGTCAGGGGCCAAAGAGCGTCGGAGCCGAGAGAAAACGAGATCTCGATCTCTCGACCGGTCTCTCGAGCGGTCGAAAATGGAGCCCCCGCAGTCGCCGCCGCGTCGATCGAAGAAGCCCGAGCAGCATCACGGTCGGCTAACTGTTTGGTGGAGTGGCCCCCTCCCCCTTTCTCTTTCTCTCTCTCTCTCTCTTTCTCTCGCTCCTTTCTCTATCCCTGCCTCCCTCTTCCACTATCATCGCCCGAAGGAAACTCGTCGTTCTACTTTTTTTTTCGCTCTCCCTCCCCTACTCTGATGATCGCAAATGGTGCTCAGTCACGTATCCGCGGCGTAAAGTCTGGACGCCGTTATCGCAAATTTTGCAATAATAAATCGAACGGCTATTGGATCATAAATCGAATTCGCCTCTCCCTTCTCGGTCTCCGAAATAACGACGCGATTCTTTTGTTTTTTTTTAATTTTTATTTTTTTACGTTTTTTGCGAATAGTGGCCTTCGATCCACAAAACGGCGCCTGGAAAAACGATACTTGTTCGCTCGAGTCATAAATCATTCTCGATCATGGCCGCGACGTTTAACCGTGAATTCGACCTCTCGAACGGTAAATATTTTATAGCGAAATTAAAAAATATTGCGTCGTAGGAAAATTTAAGCGGAGATAAAACTTATTCGGCAAGGTGTTCATCTCCTTTTACGAGGATTTAACAAGAGCGACATTGACAGTGACTGACAATCGTGACATATTAATGCCGAGGTCGGTTCACACGCCCGGAATAATCTCCATTCTCCAAAATCTGCAAGACTAGCGACTTAAAATGTCGTGTAAAACATTTTATTTACGCGCATGAAAGCATTTATTTTTATTTACAACTATATATACGAGTCCTCCAAAGTTTTAAATAACATTTTTTATAGACTAAGACTTTAGTAAGGCTCTCAATGTGAAATATCTATTTAAATTTCAACAAACTAAGAAAAGCCAATCACGAATGGTAGTGCATCAGTTTCGAGAAAAAATTAATAATTTTCATTGAAACTGATTTCTTTTTCTCACCTAATACGCTTCTTTAGTGAAGACAGAGGCGTTAAAAGTAAAATCTCGAATTGAGATTTATTTAATTACTTGGTATCGTATTATGAAAAATTTGTGCCCTGTGCACAACTAAGCAGTTTCAATGAAAATTAATTTTTTCTTGACGCACTATCATCCGCGTCTGGCTCTTTTTAGTTCGTTGAAATTTAAATATTTTTTATAGAGTATAACGATGAGTATAATCAGAGAAACTAGAGGAGAGGAGCGAAAGAATCGATGGGATCACAATACGTATATTGTAATTCCAAAAAAGAAACACGTCTCAACAAATATATTCAATTTGAGCGATGCAACGTTTTCCGTCTTAATGTCCCGACATCACATACACGGCAAAATTAATCACGCGTTTCTATTCAAGCAGCGATCGAACATAGTATGTAAGGCATGGGTCGATAGAATCGGACAAAGTCGGCAAAGTCGTGAGGACTAATCGAGTGTCCCACGGAATCGTACGTTTCGATATACGAGACTTTCTCTCTCCTCGCTCGCGCGTATATGTATATACATTCGAGTCGAAATAGCGGCGAATAGATTGTCACGAGCGTGTGCTCTTGGAAAGTCGCTCGTTTCGTTCGTGCACGACAGTCGTGATCCGAGGGCGCCGATACACGCCGATCCTTCTACTGACCTGGAGAGTGACACTTTGTCGAGAATTTCAAAAGCGCGATACTTGGCCAATTTGTACCCAAGATTATCGTGAAATATTGTGAAATATCTCTCTTCTTTTTAAATCATTTGTACAGAAACGAAAAATGCATCCTACTACTCTAGTTGCCCTGCATTTTCTAAAACTTTCGAGAATCTGTAGAAATTTTTATCCTCAAATTATCTCGATACTTTAATAATATATTTATATTATAAAATACCTTTATATATTTTATAATAAATAAATAATTTGCGTCTTTCTCGGTACGCGTGGATCGAGAGAGGACATCTCCTGCATATCGAATATCTCTCACGCGGAAGGAAAATTAATTTCTGCCTGCAAAATTTTCAAGAACATGACCAATTAAAAGAAGCCAGGGAGCATGGGAAGATGCACTAGTTTCTTGAACCGAGGAAGCGAATAAAAAGCCATCGTCGCGTCACGAGAGAACGATGCTCCGTTATCAGGATGGATATAACGATGATAATAATCCGTTCTCAGTCGTTTATTAAAAGTGTTGCGATAATGCGCGACGTGCATGAGAACGAGTACGGATCGGGATATTCCACAAAGTCGCAGAAACCTACTTTCCAATTATCTTTCTTTATATATAAATCGTATATTTTTAAATACCTCTATAATATATATATATATCTCCGGAGAAAATAAATTCTTATTTTCGAAGAATTCTTTCAGAGGGTAGGATATAAATCCTTTGCCGCTCTCGCCCTTCTTCCCTTCTCCACAACTGTACAATAGTTATCTCGTCTAGTTGCAAAGACTCTGTGTGCGTAAGAATTGTGAGTAATAAATTACAAGTTTACGCAGCAACCGTACGCAAATTATCCTTTATCCGAGCGGTACATAATAACGTAATCCGCGAAAGCAACGATACTCTCTAGCGGTATTTAAAGTAATAAGCGGGTATATATGTATATAGGGTCAAAACGCGAGAGATCATCGCCAACTCTCTCGTACGAAAACTCTTGAGGCTACCAGGAGGACAAATGAACGCTGTCATCGGGACGCACCGGTGTGCGTTGCCGTTATATTGCTTTAGCCTTGGCTCGTATTCGTTCGAGGCGAACTTTGCGAAGGCGATGATACGAGGATTTAACGCTCGTTTTTAACGCGCCCGAGAGACCAGAGCGTACGTCAATCGCGAGAGATTCATTCTTTCTCTCCGTCGTCAACATCAGAGACGCGATATCTCGGATGAACGCGAAAATTCAGGTTACATTGGAAGGAAAAACATAAAACAAGTTGAATAAAAATATCTTTTTTACAACTAAATATAGAATTATATCTCAAGTATAAATGCACAACACGTGCGTATAACAATTCCTAAATACTTTTGCGATATAGATATATCGCAAAGCGTCTCGATTACGGGGACTTTTATTACGCGACAAAGACAGAAAAGATAAGAAGCGGCGCGACATCGACGCAAAGTAAAAATTTATTTCGCGCGCGAGTTATATAGAGTCGTAATAATATAAAATGAACGTATCAACTGCTAGCACGATCGCCTTCCGCGATTTACACGCGATCGATAACGCTCTCTATGAGATAAAAAATAATTAATCGAGTTTTCATGCGCGCCAAGAAGCATCAAAAACTTTGCGAGAAACTTTTTATTGGACAGTTACATCGTTCTCTTGTATAAAAATTTATATAAATAGGAAAAAGAAATTCTCGCGCGCGAGTTTATCGGAAACAACGTTCATTGTAACGAAACATAAATGTTTGTCAGTTAAAATATTTCACGCATAGCTATTAGATAAATAAGATAAAAACAGAATTTCCTCGTAGACTTAAATATTTTATAACTCGTAATTAAATTTTGCAACGCGTTCGATATAGTTTTCAGAGATGTCTGATTTGACACGTTGCTAAATAATTAAGGAGATAAAATTTCGCATTACATTATTGGTTACATTTCTGGGCAGACCGCGGCATGAAATCCCGCGCCAGCCACGGAGTGGAAATCGCGCAATGACGTTCGATTAGCATTTCGAGGATTCGATTATGCGTCATTCGCGGAGATTGGCTGGAACGAGCTCTCTCGTTCGGGGCAATCAATTTTTATTATTAATAATTTACACCCCACGTAAGCCCGTAACCTATTGCGAACCCTTCCCGCGAACGCCTCATTTGCGTCACGTGTCTATTTTATCAGGCGGCCTGTCGCAGAATCAATCCCCGTCGAGAATTTATTTTTAAACAAAATGCTCAAACACGACGACGACGACGACGTCTGCCTATTGGCGCGCGAGAGAAACGATTGATGCCCCGTCAATTTGTCGCGTTCGCAGGTTACTTGTAAACAAAGTCGCCGACGCGCAAGGAGCCAACGAGAATGTTTGCGACACGCCGTAATAACAGTCTCCATTTATCGACAAAGTATAGGTACTGATACGACGTGGAAAAAATTTAGCTCGCGCGCGATATACGACTCAAACTTTTGAAATGTCATCATTTTGGAACTCAATATTACATACATTTGATGCTTCTCGCGGGCTTTAAATCTCACTCTTGGCAATATTATCCCGGGTAATGAGGGAGAGGCGGAAAGAACAGCGCGCGCGAGATTGCGCAGAGTCGAGTGCACCGAGAGTGCACCGAGAGTGGCGGTCGACGAACTTGGAGCAAAAGGTTCTGAGCGCGCGTTGCGCTACCGAGACGCGCGTTTTACCGCTTTTCCCACGGCCCCTATTCCTTCGCAACGTTTCAATCCGCGTCGCAATGGCGGAAGGAGGCCGAAGTCGTTTCGCCAAGGAAAAACTCCGGTCGGCGCGGTCGATCGGTCGCGGTTAGGTCGGAACATATGGAACGACGAGCGGGGTCGAGCGCGGAATTATTCATCGACCGTTTGTCGACGGACAACAGGGACATATAATCAGGACCGATGGTCTACTTGCGGAAGGAAAAGAAAAATTTCAGATTTCAATTTTCACCAATTATTTGGATTCCATCCACGATGACGGACGGTTCAGAATTCTTTCGCGAAATTTTTCGACGGATGATACCTCCAAATTGTTAATCGTGAATTTCAAATGTAAAGAACGCGAGAGAGAAACGAAAAAAAAAAAATACGTCGGCGCCTCGAGGAGAGACTCGTTCGCAGAAACGTTTTTCTCCGTCCGATTCCTCCAAACGAGAGGAAGGGGGAGAGAAAAAGAGAAGAAAGAGTGAAAATTGGAGACCCCGTGTATTCGCGGAGATACTGGATTCGTCGGGTTCCCGACATTCCCGAATTTCGCGGCGGTGCCGCGGGCAGTCTTTAGGGCCCCCTGCCCCCTGCCCTCTGCCGCACACGCCACGTTCTTTCATACAATTTCGTGTGAGGGAAATTTCGATGCGTAAGCTCAAAGTATAAATAGGGGGACGCCGGCATTAGAGATACTCGACGTTTTAGAGCGCGCTGATACTTCGCAGTCAACGTTATCTCGCGAATTTCAAAGTGTAAAAGAGATTTGATATCGCGATAGCCCCCCGAAATCCGAAATCGCATCGAGTGAGGAAAAAAACGTGCCATTGGAGTATCCGCGATCTCGCGATCGAAATTCAATAGAAACCATTCCTAAATTATAAGGCTTTTGAGGGAGAGTCAGAATTTTTTTACGCTTTTTTATGTAGGATGAAGGGGTGCCCCACCTGCTGAAGTAGTTCTTACGTAAGATTTTATCAAATGTTCCTCTAATAAGAATAAATTTAATAAACATTTTTTTTCACCAAAAAATCATAAAAGATTTCATCAGTTTCATTCATTGATTAGTCGTCTTTATCAACGATTTTAACTATTTTATAAAAATAATGAAAATAAAACTTGATATTTCGCACAGACTTACTTTGGTACAATAAATGTATTCAACATTCATATAACTCACATTTAATCAATTCTCCATCTCTAAAATAGGGTTAAAATATTAAAAAATTTTAATAGTAAAATTGTAAAATATTACGTAAGCTACAAAGGGGGAGGGGTCACAGAAAATCTTAGGGATGGCTCCATCGTGTTCTTGCACACATTCGAAAAACAGACCGGATATATCTCCGAGAACGAATTAATCTCGATGTTATCTCGGCGCGTTGTGATGTCACACTCGGCGGCGGTTAACTTTATAAGATTGTTTGCGTTGCGAGAACGCGCGGCTTTTTTTTATAACAGCGCGACGAAAAATAGCGCCGGCTCTATTTGCGAAGACTGAAAAATATTCTCGATATATCGCGCGTTTTTTTTTCTTTTTTTTTCCACAGCGAGAAAATTCTCCTCTCCTTCCAGAATCTCGCATTTTCCCCACCGATCGACCGATGTTGCGACGCGGCAACGTGATCTCGTGCTCCTCGTGCAATCGTCGCACGTGGCAAACGCACACACGTGGCGATAATAATTCCGCGATATTATATTTATATATCCCGTCTTTTGTGGTACAGAGCTATATATCGGCAAAGCGTGATTTGTAACATAATGGGCATCGAGAGAGAGAGAGAGAGATTCTCGAACTGTTAAATACAGCTCTCTCGTTTTCCGTTCAATTTCAAGGGGACATAATTACGTAACGACACTTTTGTAGCATAGCAATTATTACGTAACACCAATGAAATCCTTTCCCGCGTCATTATTTGCGCTCTTTGTGCGCAATGTCGAACATTTCATGTGAAAATTTATAATCTTCATCTCACGTGCGAAAGCACCGTTACTTAAATTACATTTTAATGTAAAGCATTTTAATGTAAAGTTAATCTTTAAATAATGATAAAGGACCTTTCTCTCTCCCTCTCGATTGCTGAACGAGCAAGCTTTAAAGTAGTTTGCGTATTTTTCTAAAGTCTTTGTCGCAAAAAGTAAATTTCATAATTTATATAGATATATTTTATGCAGTATCTTTGAGTAAACAAAATTTCCTAACATTTGCTTGCGCAATCATCTTTAAAAATGCACAAATAGTAAAAAAAATGCAAAACAGGTTATATAAAAATTAATACAAAAATTCACTCGTGGCGATGATGCGTCGTAGCCAAGGACGAACGATGCTCCGCCAGGCTATCCTGTAAACAATATTTTTGCTTTCAGTCGATTACTTGGCAAATTAGTTTCACTTACTTAATAATAAAAGCATGTATCTCACGTATGTGTGTACGTGAGTCGGAACAATATCTTGAGCGAAATTACGACGCAAATCTAAAAGTGTTGGCGTTATCAGAAATGGATACTCGCGAATGAAGACAGTTTCGTGATTGACAACCGTGTGTTCAATCTCGCCGATGATTAATAATATTTTCAGTCGAGGAAAAAAAACTCGATAATCGAGCAAGCCGACGTACGCAACTACGCAGTCGACGTAGAAAAAGAAATCGATCGGCAAGAATTCGCGCCGCTTATGGCTACGATGAGGCGCTAAGGAGCGAACGCACTCAAGGACGGCTGCTATTTAAATTTTGACCCGTTCGTAAATCTTCCGCGCGCGATCTTTCGACTTTGATAATCCCGTGTTTGCGTTTCGAATAACGATTCAAAAAACACCTCGCGCATCTAATGTTTTTTTTTTTTTTTTTTTCAATCGTCAATTTGATTAAATCGCACGAGCAGGCGTGATTATTATATCGATATGCTTATCGATGTAATTAAAATGGAATGAGACGGAAATGCATACCTCGTTAAGTTGTTAACTTTACATTTACGTTTTTTATATCGTATATATAAAATGTAAATGTGTCGTGCACGAAATGGAATCGTTTCCACAATTTTTGCAAACGATATCTTTTACATTTCGTAGATTCGTGATTACGTCAGGATCTTTACCTTTCTTCTCGCTGCGTCGTCGTCGTCGTCGCGAGAACTCATGCATTTTAACGACAATTTTGAAATTGTAATCCGCACCCGTTCGATGGTCTGAAAAACCGATCCGCCGCATAATTTCACGGTTCGCGCTTTTCCCCGGAGACGACGAACGCGTGGAAACGCATCATTTTCGCGGCTGATGGTCGTTATCAATGAGAATCTTATAAAACGAAATTTATAAAAACAGCTGGCTTTCGTATCAATCTCGTTAGTCTTTCATTTATCAATTTCTCGATTAATTTTAAGCGTTGTTGAATTATTTAGCGTACTTTTCGTATATCATAGTCGCGCCGCGTTCACATAACTACGCTGTAAAAAAATGTTGTGTAAAATTACAACTATTATAGTGGGTAATTTTAAGACCCACTATAATAGTTGTAAATTTCCACGCGTTTGTAAATTTGCAGTATATACAAGTAAAATTAATTTCTTCATTTGTAATTAAGCTGATTGCAAAAGTAAATTTACAATATGTATGTAAAATTATAAAACGATAATATAAAAATATTTTTTATAATTGTATTATTAAACATATTATTAAACATATTATTAAACACGATATATAGAATATTACTGTTGTATTGAGTAATATTACAAAAATTTAGATAATTACATAAAATCTTTAAAATATCATATTATTTCGTAAGTTTCCATATAAAAGAAGATATATTTACATAATAAAAGATAAATCTACATAATTTTGTGGAATTACATAATTTCTGTAAAATTACATGATTTCTTATATTTACAAGACTAATCATGTAATTTTTACACCTATTATTTGTGTAAATTTACTAAATTTTTTTACAGTGTATACGCTCCATGTCCTGGTAATTCTAATTAGAAGCAGCGCGTATAATACACTTATGTAATTTTAGTTGCAAAAGGATCGAGGAAAGCGAGAAAAATAGCAAGCGGAGGAAAAAAAAACAAAAGAGATAATTAACGGTTTCGATTGACTAGAAATTACATAATTAACGGGCAATAATTAAATATCCCGTCCCGCTATCTTTATTATTATTATCGTTATTGTCGTTTCGCAAACTCGTTTGCGATGTTTCCAATTTGCGTTGCGTAAACGTTACGTATCGCAAACCTGTGACGTAGAGCGATCAGTTTTGTGTAAAAAAAGAATCCGTTGGATTAATCCGAGTACTTTGACGAAATATTGCGACGTCGCGAATAAACCAAATTGACAATTTAGACGGACGATAACAATGGTCGAAAATATAAGCTCGTGTGTCAGAATAATAAAAAAAAAAAAAAGAATTATATTTCAAGCACTATTGTAACATTATGTATCTACATGTTACTTATAATATAGGTATGTCGATCGATCGCGCAGACACGACTATAACTCAAGTATATAGCATCCCGCGATAGATGCTATATACTCGATTATAAATAGTCGGCCCCGATTAAATTCGCGTTTATCGGCGAATTAGCGATTTTATCGCCCGACGTCCCGAAAAAATCGGCTTCTCCCCACGCGATTAACGCGACGAATAACGAATTTCCAATCGATATCGCGATTTTTTCTTCTTCGTCTACGCTCTTTCCTTATTTCGATTGATTTTCTCTTCAATATATGCACGTAGATGTATGTATATTAGAAAAAAAAAAAGGTCAGAACGATAACTTGGATAATTTCGAACGACCCTCTTTTCGCGACCATAATTTTTCCCTCGGCTCCCATAATTAACAGTATATAGATATGTGTATATATGTACGTTGGAGCTATGTGTAATGTGCGCCCGCCCCCTTTCCTCTCCTTCGCAAAATACACCGTTAGTTTTGTTTAATTATGACTTGTGACCGTTCCTTACGGTTAATGGCGTAAGTGGAACAAAAGACCATTCCGCGGAGAAACGGCGGATATAAAAATGCAATTTGGCGAACGGCTTAATCCATTAACGGATATATCGCGGCAGAAACTCGACTCAACCGTGCGGCGGTTGCGTTATAGCGCAAACGATGTCGGTGAATGTCAGATTCGTGACGTTCGCGCGCGGAGGAGATGGTGATTTCGCACCGTTTCCGGCCAAGAAAGAGCGTCGAGTAAGGTAGAACGTATTCGCTTCCACTTTACTTGATGGCGTCTAGCGGTATATTAAAAGAAGAAACAATCGGAGAGCGGAATAAAATTATCGCATCTTTATATATAAATGATTGCAAATTATCACGCAGTTGCTTTGTGTGCAATGTCGAGAACGAGCTCTCGCTAGATCCACCGTGTATATATCTCGCGGCCGTAAACTCCCCTGTCGTCTCTCTCCGCTCTCTGTAATCTGCGTGGCGCGTAATTCACGCAGATTGCAGACCTGGGAGTGACGACAGAGGCTCCGATGTCACGGCACGAACGTCGAGAACCCGAATATACCGTTCTCGCATTAAATGCACTCATCTGTAATCGTATCTTATTCCTCGTTCCACGGAAATTGTTGCCCGAACGGGAAGGGAAACGACGATCTATATACGGATCTATATATACTTTGTTACACGCGCATTCGTTATTATTTATGGCACCTTTCGTCTTTCTTCCGACTTCCTCGACCGTTTCGAGCCGACGCGACGTCGGCGCTCATATGCGCGTGTGTATCGTATTCCTTTTCCAATAGCGAGAATTTTCCTCATACGGGGGGTGAACGTCGCGAGAACGTTCGATATTCGTAATTCCGTTCAAACACGTCAGATATTCCTACAGTCACCGCGAACGGAAATACCGTCTCGGCTGGCATCGACATCGGTGTATAGGTAGGTAGTAGGGTAAGCAGATATACCCTTCGCGGACGGGGAAGGGAAGATCCGGATGCTGTGTCAACTTCATTCACGAAGAATGCATATACAGAGTGGGACAGGTCTGTCTGGCACCCTTGTGTCTCAAGCTCCCTCGTGTATTCGTCTCTCAATTAAACGTAACCGCGTCGTTATTTCTCTCGCTTTCTTTGTAAACCCTTTCGTCTATCCGCGCTTATATATATATATATCGTTGGTGTGATTCAAATTCGCAAATTTAACAACTTGATTTATCTTTCTACTCTACATTTTCATTAATTTCTTCCTCTCTCTTTATATACATGTATATGACGAAAAGTGAAAAAAGATTGAAAGGTAATACATGTACGACGCTTCTTGCCTTCCCGCTTCACCCACGTGCGTTTTACACGCGTTTCAACAAGCACTTTGCTTCCCTCATTAACATGTACGACGTGTCTCTTGGCTGTAGCGCATCTACGTCGGTCGATTAACGAGCGACAAAGGCAAGCCGGTGAATACGAGTCGCGAGGAAACACCCTGTATAAGTTTATACGCTGCGTCGGAGTATAAATAGACACTTGTGACGTAGCCCAAGAGTCGAGATCCACGAGGTCTGCCCCCTCGACGAAAACAACATGGCAAGCCGAGACGAGACGAGCCGAGTTGAGTTGAGTTACGTATAGCAGCTATGCTTCTATACTTCTGTTAACGTGTGTGTGTGCGCGCGCGCGCGCGCGCCGATGTTGCATATTCGAGAAACACGCACTTCTGCCAGAAAGAAAATCTGAAAGCGGATGATAAAGAAGATAACGAGCATCGATATAGGCGGTTATCGCGTCGCGAATTGATTCAAGTGACACGTGTCGTTTTTTATACATTTAAAAGTACAATATCCTGCGTCGGCGATTTTCATAATTTACAAACTTAACGCAAATATGTTTATACGCGTCTTTAGCGCGAAGGCTATATACGTTAAAAAGTATATAGCCTTCGCGCTAAAGACGCGTATAAACATATCTGCGTTAAGTTTGTAAATTATGAAAAGGAAACTCGGTGGCTTTCGCCAAGACCTCCCCCTCTTCGCCAATATCGTGCCTACGTAAACGGAAGAAACTCTTATCGGGCGTTATCTCTTATACACACGCGTAGTCGAGACTAGGAGCTTCTTTCGCAGCTATAGCTTCGCGCGGGCTGCCAAAGATCAAACGGCATCTCTCCTTCGTACTTTCGTCGCGCAATAAAACGCGCATGAATTTGTTATCAAAGAAAACACGTAAGAGAGCACCAATTCTTTATCGCCGTGTTTGTTTGACGCGTATACTCAGACGCGACCACGTCGCGCGATAGCAATAATATTTGATCGCCGGATTAAAGATCTGGTGTGCGAGTCGAACGACGAAGAGAGGAAACACTTTCTTCGATCGCGATAAAAAAAAGAGTGACATTTCTTTCGCGAAACAAAGTCTTTCGACGCCGTTATTACTCCAATCGTAATCGAACAAAACGTGTCTGGCGGGGCAACTTGCGAAAGACTCGTTTTCTTCTGCGATAAAGGATTGTTTAGCGACAAAATTTGTCGCAATCCCCGCGACCATTTGTCTTTTGATACGCTATACAAGCATCATATACGCACGATGGTTGCAAAAATAAAAACACGTTCGCGATGTGCGAGACGTGCAACGGCGCGAGATGGGTTTAAATCTACTTGGACGATCATTAGCGTCAAAGCTGGCCGTAACTCGCTGTTAAAGCGACTGTTATTTCTTTCTCTCTCTCTCTCTCTTCACCTCCGTCTGTCGAGAGAAATGGGAAAAGAACGATCGCTTTCGACTCGACGGAAAATTCATAACGGAAAGCCGGCAATTAACTCTTTCGTACCGTGAAAATTCCACTTAATTCAACGCAACGTGAATTAAACTTCCATATTAGCACGCGTAACGCGAATTAAAACCGCATTCTGTGTTAATTATTATTTCATTTTAAAGTCATGTATATGCATTTTGCTATATGTATATAATGGGCGGTCTTGTAAACAAATAAACAAAAAACATAATTAGCGAGTTTTTATGCTATATAAATTATTACAATGTTTAAACACTTTATAATATATTAAACTGTAATTACGTCGAAAAAAAAATATTATTTCAAATTTAATCGAATGACAATATAATTCGCGTTAGTACTGGAGATATGAAAATGTTTCGCCGGCCAAATGGGCGGACAATGGAAAGGAGCCGAAATGGGAGGAATAATATGTGAGAGAGATACAAGAAAAGGGAGGATTATATTCACGAAAGAAGCGAGATGAATATCCTTCCAGCTGCGATGGAGAATGCTGACGCCCTTAATCAAATTCGCCGTTCCAATAACGAAGCTATCTCGGGATGAAGCGAATCGGGAGGAAGCGAAGGTGGAGGAGAGTACCTGGAGAGGATTTCACTTCCGACTAGCCGGCGCACACTGGATGGATCGACGGCGTTTCGAATCTCGACAAGTAAAGTTGGGACGACGGTGAACGAGAATTTGAGAAACATCCATTTCCCGGCTCGTGTCGTCCACTCCTTGCAACGTTTGCATTTCCAATTTCCTGCCTCCCTGGTCACGGCTACGGGAGCAAACGGACGAGAGAGAGAGAGATAGAGAGAGTACAAATTACATTTGATAAACTCAAAGATTAATATTACGCGAAAAATCACGAATTTCGTTTAACGAAAACGACGAGAAGATTAAAAGGAGAGGGCGAATAAAAAATTTCTTTCTCGTTGAGAACTCTACGTCAAAAAAATTCTCTACCACACCCTGAAAAAGATGGGATACTGCGTAAATTCCGAGGGTGAACAAAGAAAAGGGCATGTGAAGGCTGCGGCAATATGAGAGAAGCTTTACGTATAAGACCGATCGCGTAGCGCTTGCACCCTCGTGAAACATCTGTCGAAAATGAGTATAAACCTGCGTGAAACGTGGTAGATATATATAGTATAGTATAGCTTTCCATTGACGGATCCAAAGCGGCAAAGTGCGTCCGGTGCATAGACCAAGGAAATTGTACTACATTCAAGAAGAAGAAGAAGAAAACGACTGTGGTAATTTTCGAGAAATCGGTCTGGATCTTCGAGTCGATTGCTTCATCGACTCCATTTTTTCGCGGTCTTTCTTTTTTTTCTCTCCTTTGCCTCGTAGACACGCTCTCTCGCGTATATACCCTCGGCAAACAAAGGCTTAATTTCGAGGCAGCGTTTAACTTAATTAAAAAGCGAGATAATGGACGATGTATTCGCAATATCCAGCCATTTCACCGCACGCTTTTCTCTCACGAAACGGAGCGCTCGATTGTTCCGGGCGCAAAATGCGAATACACAATGCGATCGTGTGATAACCTTTCACGACGGAGATTACGGCGAAACGCTCCAGAACGTGTTTCACAAAGAGAGACTGGTACGGACGCGACGCAGACCTGCGTGCAAGACCGTGACCCGAAACTTGCATGTGCATGTGCAGCGAGCGATGCCGAGAAGGCTGAAGAGAAGTACCAGCATGTTCCAAGTTCGGGTTTAATCGATGCGTTCGCAAAGATCGCTGAAAAAAACAAAAAAATTGCTTTTTGCTCGAGAGAGATAAGTCTCGCAGCGGGGGAGGCGATACGAGACAAAAGGCTAATGCGAAGGACGCGTAAGAGCTTCGTATACGTATATATAAAGATACATCGTGTGCTCCGAAAAACCGCATATCGAAACGTAGACTCTTTGTAAATTTTCCTAATAATAAGTACGTCTCTGATTATCTCTAATCTCGACAATTTACAACTATAAATATTCTTTCCTTTAAAATTTTTACGTCTTATTCTAGTAAGATTGCTAAAAATAGAAGAGAAATAGAAACAATTGCGATTTATTCTCACACCCAAAAATTTCATGTCATTTTCTTCGAAAATCGTCGAGAATTGGAAGAAAATAAACAAAAATGTTTATCGTTGGCGATCAATCTTGACTCGTCAAGTATTTAAACCAAGAACAAATAACATGTAATGTTATTGCCCCATACTACCTTTTCTAAATCCACCGAAATAAATCCTGCTTTATTATTTCGTCTGACAAAATTTTTTTTTTTTTTTACGCAAAGTCGAAATTAAGCCTGATTGTGAATCCTTTGCTAATGCGACGCGTCCTGCGCAAGTAATTGAGTAAAAACGATTATAGGGACAAATATAGCGGCGTCTGCCACGCCGCGAATTATACCGACGCAGCGAGGAGATTAAAATTAGATCGCCGAACGCATATTTATATGTATACGCGCGAAATTTTACGTTTTAACATGGCGCGCTTCGCTTCGTCATTGAGACACGCGACGCGTTCGAGTGGAAATAAAGAAAGAGAGAGAGGGAGAGAGAGAGAGAGAGAAATCCAAGGAGAAATTATAAAACAAAATACAACGTGGTGTGTGGCGGGCGCGGGCGGCGACGCAAATACTCCGTGCTCTGTGTCGGAAATATTAAGCTATAGGTCAGTAGCTGCGCGCCCAGGCGATAATTTTTACGCTTACGTTAGCGCTAAAAACACCTTTGTGTTAGTCGATAAATGTGTCCGCGATCGTGTATATATCGTATGGCCTGTATAAAACGCCAATCTGCATCTATATCGATCAGCATTGCCGATCAACGATGTCGAAAACGATATAAAGTTTAAAGGCAAGCTCGTACAAAAATGCATAGATTGAGTATCGAAGAATAAAATTCGCGTCATCGTCGCTGTAAGTTTTTTTTCGCGCGAAAAGAAAGTCTATACGTATAGCTCTTCTAGAGGATAGCTGCTAAAGAAAGTTTCCATAAAATGCGCGCGCGCGACTCATAAAATCGCCGAGGATAGGAGTGTATATATTCTCTTTGATTAATAAACGTGACGAGCTTAAATGCGATTCGATCTTAGAAAGACCCCCGAAGGGAAGTGGGGACAGAGGAACTAAAGCGCCTCTCCTACGAAAGAGACCCCCTTCCCCTTTTCCGCTTTCACCCGGCGCAGCTGTCTCTCGTTTCGTTTATCGTCGCGTAATGACTCTTCTGCGCAATCAATGCGTGTCGCCTCTCCCACTCGCAATTCACGATTAATATAAAAGAATCAATCGCGCGTACAGATCCCGATTTATTCGCCGTCGAAATGTCAAAAGCGTATCTCGAGAAGCTGAAATGTCGGTGAAAAAGTTCATCCTATTAAATTTATGCTCAATAAATTAAGGGATATATATGCAGTCCCGCTTTTCCGCCTTAAAAAACATTGACGTCTCTCGAGGCAAAGTGTCCAAGTGTGATAATCCCGACGTGATAACCACGCTTTGTATCAGCCAAACCGCGTTCAGAATTTCCGTCGAGATTAAAGCTCTCTGCCCGCAGGACCGATAATTATGTTTCGCGCATGTGAGTATAACATTATTTTCCTCAAAGACAAAGTATCAAAGCGTATTTAAATGCCAAATAAAATCACTTTAAAGTACAAACAATCGCATTTCGAAAAGTAATATTATTTAGTCATTTGACGCAAATAAAAATCGAAAGCATCGGTTAAAGAATTAATATGTGAAGCCGTATTGAAACGAATGGCATTATAAAAGCAGAAACCTTGTTCGAGTCGGGCCTATTGAATACAAATCAGTGTTTACGAAACAACAGTGTTTATCAACATGCGAATCTCATCATCGATTTTTCATACCGCGTTAATTGATATTACAATAATAATCGTCCAAGCCAAATAAAAGATGAATAAATTTCATTTTCGGAAATTTTCTAACTACGTATTATGTATTTTAATCGTGTAAAAATATTAAATTCTCGTATATAAAATTCCAGTTTTTGCAAAAATAATCACGATTCGTTTGTATTTTTGTTCGTCGATAATATATTCCTCTCGAATAAGACTTCTCGTATATATCTTTAATAAACACGAGTTTAGAAACAAAATGTTACAATCATTATATAGTTTGACGACGTAGTTTCAGTCCGCCGCAATTTCGCAGAGTGTGCCTAATCTCGCGGATAGGAAACGACTTTTTCGCGGAAACTATATGGAGGCGATAAGGCTCGGGAGCAGCTCGAGTTTGACCGCAATCTGTTAGCAGTATCTGCTGCCAGATGCCAAACGCTTCGCGCCAACAAGTTTACACGCGCGGTGTAGCTAATTGCGGTAATCTAGCTTAATGTACTGGAGAGAAGTAGTTTCGGCTAGTAGTAGCCGGCGGCGAGATTGTTACGAGAGAGATGGAGCGTTCGCCGCATCAGCGCAACGTTCCGAAATTTCCCATTACGGTCCGACTCGGTATATATATACGTATATATACGTTAGGTATCGTTAGGTATCGTGAATATACAGGTCGCGAATATCGTATACGGATTGACGTAATAACGCGTGCGTATATAATAAACGTGACGTAAATGCGCAACGAGAGAACATTTTCACGCAACGAACGATATAAAATCCTACCGTCGCTTCGGCTTTTCTCGCGGAAGAGAGGACTTTGAGGGGAGAACCTGTTTTTGCGGCGTACAAGGGAAGTTAATCCCATCCCGTTATACGAAGACCCTGAGTCGACACAGCCAGTCAGTCAGCCATCCACCCCCGAAGGGCTGCGCGCGACAAGATAATACGAATAAAACGTGATTATCCCTATTGAACAATGAGGAGAATCCGAACCATTGGATAGTCAAACACAATTTTCATTCTCGCACCTTCTCTTTCTCTCCTTCTTAATCTCTCTCTCTCTCTCTCTCTCTCTCTCTCTTTCGTCGATTGCGTCACAGTCTTAATTAATTAAGGGAGAAAAAGTATTTTATATAAAGTAAGAGGCAACAATGTACAATAATCAATAATATAGCAATATATATATAATATATATTTCAGAAACCCCCGAAATAAACGATATTAATTGCCTCGAGAGAGAGAGAGAGAGAGAGAGACCCAAATTACATCACATTATTGCTATATCCGCAATTTATATATGAGGCCAAGCATGATTATTAACGCGTTGCGGCGTAATTACTAATGTATTCCAGGTTATATTATTAAAGCCAACACGATTAATCATGAAGGGCAAACTAATCATTAGAGTTACATTGCGATGTATAATTAATATCAAATTATTATTGAAAATCAAGTAAGGACGCAATTTGTGCGACAAAATCAAATAATTTAATATACCCTGACATTTTTCATTCAAAATTTGCTCCGTAAATGTATTCGTACAAAAAATATATCTCAATGTTACCCAATCTAATACTTTATTGTCAGAGTGTTTTGCATCTCTCTCAATTCTGAAACTGTCTCTCGAAACATTTAATATCACACCGTGACAATTTTTCGCAGGGGTTACTGAAAATATCGCGTTTCTCTCGTCTTGTACTACTCTTCTTTCACAGTAAAACCGAGAAGAGACGGAACCGTATTTTCGACACGCGTGTGCACGCGTGCGACTGGAAACGCGCGTTTTCCATTTCAGAAAATATGAGAACACATGTGCGATGTATTATTTCTCTCCCTCTTTTTTATATACACGCGATATCTCCGCGACGCTCGCTCTTTGTCGTCCCCTCGACGCGACAGAAAATCTCCGCGCGTACGCGAAGCAATCAATTTTTATTGGAGCAATATTTCGCGATCGCGATTTCGCTGCGCGATTCGTGCCGCGAAAATACCATAAACGTCAAGATCGGAAATAACATAAATTTCGGAAAAATCAAAGGTAAAATCTTCTCACGTTACCTCGGGAGATCCCAGAAAATCTCTTAAATCGAGATATCTAAGCAAAGCACAACGAAAAACTGGAAATCTTGTCATTGAATTTCGTTTTATAAAATACATTTTATAAGAAACGTAAGGAAAAAACCTAAAGAAACGTAATTTCAAACCCAATACATACGAGTTTTATGTCGTGAAATATACATCTCCGTATCGCGGTACAATGTTCTGGAGGAAATAAGGAATGCGGTGAAAGATGAGCCTAAATATCCGAACATCACGCTTAGATCCTGACCATGGATTGCCTTTTACCGGATGGCAGCTGGCAAGGGCCAGATGTTGGTCGTTAATGGACTGTACGGGCCTCTCAAAGTGGCACCAGACGATCCCCCCTCGAACTGTCTAAAGTTCATCTACGAGACAAAAGACCGACAGATCTCCGCCGGAAATAAGAGTGAGAAATCGTCCGAATGAAAAAAGCGCGGAATACTTTATTCATGATATTCATCGAACGTCGCTCTTTGAATTACCTCATCGAGACAATCACGTATAATTGCTTCTTCAACGAAAATGTTAATTGATTCCCAAGGTAAATTATTATTAGAAAAAAAAAAAAAAAAGCAAAACTTGAACAGAGGGCATTAATATATGAATAAAGTAGAGTATCCAAAAAATAGTTAATATTTATAAAATTAATTATTACGCGCAATCGAATTTTTTATTTGTCCTCTTTACACGAATATTTAATAAAATGGGTCGCGTAATTACCGAATAAAAAGTTTTTTTTATACAAACCCTTGAAAAGTATATAAATAAAAATCTAATTTTCTCGTATAAATAACGTACATAACTTTAAATCTTAAAAACAATGTTGAAATATATTAAATACGTATATAAAAATATTAATTGAAATAAATAAGTAATTAATTTTACAACTAATAATTACTCACTTCATAATTGCTGCGCCAATGTCCTTCTCTCTCTTGTCCATTGCTCGCTGCTCGTTCATGGCATTCACTCGTGAAAACACGCTTAATTACAAACAGCAGAATACGATCGCGCGATACTTTACACGGCATTCCCGACGTTAATTAACGCGTATACGACGCGCATTTTATTATACGATGAAAAAGTAATGTGAAAAGATGTACGATCCGTTTGACATTCGAAAGTCACGAGATATTCGCAATATTTTTCGATTGCTATTATGTTGTTTTCGCATTTTAAACAAATTTGTTCCATTTCGCGTTATAATTATACATACATTCATATTTATATATTCGAAACAATATACGAGTTAAAGTTAAGTTAAAGATAAATGTTGGCGAAGTGAAAAATATAATTAATTCGCATGATAGGTTTGACATATTTCACGAAGAACACATTTCAATAATGCATTCGTCGAAAATTTATAATAAATATTGCATTTAATAAATATGGAAATACGGAGTAAATAACGATCGTACTTATCAAACATCTTTTCGTTATTTCGATGAAATAGTCATCGCGATAGCTTTACGTGTCGCTTGTCGCGAGAGAATTATACGGGCTGATGGTCGCTTGTAATAATAGTAATAGAAAGTGATGGCATTTCTCGAAAAGTGTGTAACGATATACGGAGCGACTCGCGACACTACCTACTCGCTCGAATCTCACCGCACGAATGATATAGCAAGGCCACGGCACCCCTATTAAGTTAACCCCCCCACCAACGCAAAATTAATTTTTATCTTAATTAAAATTAAGTGCTAATTAAGTGCTAATTAGGTGCCGAAGTCCAAAATTAGGTGCTCGAACCGTTTGGCAGAAAATTAAATTTATATTGGGGGGGGGGGCTGACTTAACATTAAGCTGGCCCCCCCATATAAAAAAATATATAAATAAAATAATTTAAAAAAGGACTAGTACATAATAATTAGGTGCTAATTAAGTGCTCTCAGAATCCGTTAAGAAATTTCTAAAAATAAATTCTTTTCTACCACTTTACTCTTGTACGGCGGTCGCCGCGACCGAAATTAAAGAAATTCTGCTAAACGGACCGAGCACCTAATTCGGCGTTTAGATATCTTCGAATAATATTAATTAAGGAATATTTTCACGCCAATAACTTTCCGGTACCGGGGTGGCCACGGCATGTAAACAATAAAGCTCTCTATATACGCCGAGCGCTCGACATTGTGTATTTTAATAGTCGATATTCGTCGCTACTATAAAATATTTAATACGTTATAAAAGAAATATATGCAGAATTTGCGAATATATAATATATATATTTAAATTTTAATTATTAATAAGTAATTAATGAATGTGCGTGTCACACGATTTTTCGTTACTTTAATCGCTCGATTCTACGACTCGCATATTATTTATTCTCAATCCGAAAATGACATTAAATCTAAATCACGCACAATGAGAAAGTTAAATTGAATAATTACATCGAAATTCAAGAGATACATGCAGAATATTTTATACATTTTACTTTGTAATGCGCGAAATATTTCATGATGATATATATATAAAGAATATTAACTATGTATATATGCACATGCAATGAAAACACAAACGCGCAAGTATTGACTACGTCACACGGCGTGTGTATTGTTTACGCGTCGTGGCCTTGCAGTCATTCGCACGGCGAAGCTCGAACGAGCGAGTAATGTCACGAACCGCTCCGTATGTTATTCTTCGAAACGCGATTATTCCTTACAATTATTAGAATAAGCGACAGTCACAGTCGACGCGATTAATTAAGCTTTGCGATAAACAGCACATAAGAGTATCTCGTTGACGACTATTTTGACGATTCCGAATAACAAAAAAGCGTGACATGTATATATACCATATGTATCGACTATTTGTTAACAATATACGTATATTTTGCGAGATTTATATGCGTTGTAAATGTAATAAATTTTGATTGTATAATAAATTCGAAAGGATTGGATGATTAAAGTAACGAAAAGTCGTGTGGTACACACAATCATTAATTGCTTACTAATAATTAATTTAAAATTATTTATTTTCATAACTAAATTCTGTACTTTTTTTTATAGTGTATTAAAAAGTTTGTGGTGGCGACTATTGTAACGCTATGTAATATAGAGTTATAATAAAGAGCCTTATTGTTTACATGTCATAGCCTTGCTATCATTCGTGCGGTAAAACTCAAGTGAGTAAGCAGCGAGTCGCGAGTCGTTCCGTGTATCATTATTTTTCGAGAAAAATGGCGATAATCAACCCGTGTAATTCTCGCGATAAGCGACACGTAAAGATGGTGGATCGTGCGGCGATGATTATTTGATTCAAGTAAGAAAAGACGTAATATACGTTTGCCAACTACCATCGTTATTTACTCCGTATTTCGTAATATTTATTAACTGCGTATTATAAATTCGATGAATGGACATTATTTCTGTCGATCCACCGCGTCTTAATTAATCATTAACTCGATTTACATAGTATTGCGCGATATCAGAATGTATAAATGCTGATGTAATTTTCGTACTTTTAGGCATTAGGAATAGAACGGCATCTCAACATGTTTGAGTAATAAATAAATTTTAAACAGCTACAGTTCGTGAATATTTATCTCCTAACTCGTATATTTATCCATTTATATTATAATGCGAAATAGTAAATTTGCTTTAATCTACGTATACTATACGATAGCAAAAAGAGGCATTATCACGACGAGTCGCATTTTCGAATGCCTCATCATTGTTCCCTCGTCAAAATACATCAGTAAAATGCGCGTCGCGTGTGTGATTAACGTTGAAATTGTCGTGCAAAATGTCGCGCAATTGTCGTATTTTAATCGTATTTTCGCGAATGAGTGCCTTGTGAGATCAGTGCCATGAAAGAACGGTAAAGGACGAATAAGAGGAGAAAAAGAGGAGATTGAGAGAAAGACTCTGCGTTGAATGACTGCAGAGAGCAACCGTAGCGTGAGTAATTTATAAATTATTTGGTTGTTGTAAAAGTAATTGCTTATTTATTATGTAAAATAAAATTAGTTATTTTTATTTCCGCGGTAATAATCTATATTATCATGCTTATAATAGATTTCGAATTTTTTATTCCGAAATACTTGAAATACCTATACTATCTATATAAAAATATTCAATTAATATTTTTATCGATTATTATATTTTTTCCTATAATGTGTGCGTATGTGTATGTGTTGTATCATATTATAATATCGTATCGTATATAATTTCAATTATATTGAATTAATAAATATGTGTGTGTGTGTGGATTAATATTTTCATACAGATATATTAAAAATATTTTAACCTTATATATTTAAAAATTATAATATTTAAATTATTTATATAACAATTGAATTTCCATCTATCATATCTTTTGAAAGAGAGAATTACATTTAAATTTATAGAAGACTTTTTTTCGGTAGTTATCCAATTTATTTTATTAAATATCTGTGTTTATATAAAAGATAAATAAAAAATTCTTTTTAGGATGTGTAATTGACTATTTTGGATAGTGCTTCTCTAATATCGTATGCCGATACTTGACAAAAAATGCATTGATAGATTCTCTTTGTAGATATAAAAACAGCAAAGCTACTATATCTATTATCCGCTTCTTTCTTTCTATGACATTTCTTTGCAAACGCTCATCATTCAATTTTCAAAATATTTTTTATTATAAATACATAATTTAAAAAAACAGTATATTTATGTCATTCAATATTTTCGAGTATTTATATTGATTTGCTCTCATTACGCCAATCACAGAATAATAAATTGTTAAAAATTGTACTAATATTATAATTAATAATCTCTTTTGATAAATAAACGATTCTTATATTTTGATTTATTCGAGAAACGAGTTAAATTGCATCGGCATTTTGGCTGCCGCAATTTTGTCGCACGAAAAAGATTGGAAAACCTGGTATATATTACGCTTTTAGCGAGTGTAAAATCCGGGCTGGCAGCTGATATCGACACAATATGAAAGATTGCGTGGCGCGGTTCATGCCCCAGGTGTTCACAACGAAGGTTATTATATATTCTAGAGATAGTAAAAAAGAGATGCTATATAGCACACGATTATGAGCTGCAAGTTGCGGACTTAACAACGATATACTCCGTTTTCCGGCCCAACGGCTTAAAATTTGTTGGTTAATTTAGGGCAAATCGAGCGTAATTTTGCCAAGCCAAAGCGAGGGTGAATGATTCACCGAGGTGGCTGCATGATTTTTATACAAACAAAAGAAAATACGAGACGTTTTTCGGTAAATATAGAATTATTCATCGAGAAACAGCAATGGGTTCGCACAGAAGCACCTTCTTTTTTTTTCCCCCCCTCAAAGACATCTCATCCTTATTAATTTACGTATTACATGAAAGTTTGTTTGCGGTCGCTTATAGCTTTTCTTTGAACATACGGAATCACGGATAATTCTGTGTACGCTTCACGCATACATTGCGTAAGTAATGTGCATCGTATAGAGATATATGTATAACTTGTGTACTTTGCGATAGCAGCACGAAAAAAATCGATCGTAACTTAAGCTTTATCGTGAAAAAAAAGGCTTTCAAAGGGGGGCACGCGGTTTCCTGCCGATATCTCTCCGCGTGCCGTGCCCATATAACTGGGTTGGTACCTACGATTATGCTACTATTTACTCTCCTACATGCGCAGAGTGCATCGATGCTTACACGCATGCTGGCGATCGATGCGTGGAGCCTCGGGGGAAAAGGGGCAGGAAGAGAAGAGAAGGACGGCGAGGGGTGAGGTCACGCCGGGTAGGGGACGAGGGGCGAAGGGCTGCAAATAAAACGAGACTGCGGAGACAGCTGGTCGTTCTGCCCTCGGGACAAACAACGAACCCACATGACGCAAATGCGCGCACACACATGCGCGCCATGTAAACGTATTGGCGCACGCATACTGATCGTTCTCTCTCTCTCTCTCCTCTCCCCGTTCGCGCGAGACCGATATACGGAACCAGCTTGCACAGTTTTCCGAGCCTAGGTCGAACGGTATCGATAACAGATATATTAATGCTGCCGCGAGGAGTCTCGCGAGCATTCGGCCAAGTATCGGACAGGTGTCAGCCGGTTTCGAAAATGTGTACACGATGCAGCGAAACACCGTTGAATTGATTGATTGAATGGAAAAAACAAATGGTCGCGTCTGAAACGAACGATCATATTGATGGGAATGGATATTTTCGCACACATCTCGAATTTCTTTTTGAACGACCCATCCATTAGCGTTATAAGGAAACAAAACGTAGCGAATGAATTTATTTCAGCGGCAAATAATTTCCACTCGATCGAGCCGAACGCTGCCCCTATCGATTGCCATATCATCTCGTGTCAAATGTGTTTTTAATGTGTGTCGTAGGAAAAGAGCGCCGAAAATAAAGAGCACCGTATGCGAGAGAGCTCGTTTCGTGAGGTTAATTTATCATTCGTAGACCGCCAATGACTATGATAACGTGCGAGACCGTTAGTGTCAATGAGCCATGAGCAGGATACGTATATATATATATATATATATGACTGACGTTTAAATATTGAAAAATAAGCAGATATGGTAAGAGAGAGATAAGGCATCGATATACAAGATTGAAATGTTGAAAAGTTAAAAACAACTTATTTTTATTTTAAAAAAATTGTTCTACGGAGCAAAAGACCAAACGATATATGTAGAAAGATGAAGAAAACTTTCGCGAAAAGATCGGTATAAAAAAATTATGTTTCGGAAAATTATTATATACATACATAACCCAAACTCACACGCGCCTATTTTCATTGTAATATAATCCGTATTAAATCCCTTGCTCGATAAGACATCATTTATCTCTGCTGACAGTCTTTGAACGGCTTACCGCGATAATTTATAGCGATAAATTAGCGAGCGGCAGCGATCTCCGTTCTTTTCCTCGTTTCAATTGCGCCTGTTAGAATTTTCGGTCCGCGAGAAGTCTTCAATTTCTTGCTTCTTTTTCGTCTATCGCGAAAGATTAAAGGACGAGCGAGGAGGCAAACGAGCTCGCCGGGCTTCGATCTAACGGCGTTCGATGGCTTCCGCTTGCGTCGCTTTAAAAGCTTAAAGCCAACGCCCCTCGAAAGGGAAAAATCGTCTCGCGCGTGGCGTTTTACATATTTTCTTTTTTTTTCGTCGCTTCCAGCCCGCGCGACGGCGAGAAAAACACGCGAAACGAGGCCGCGTCGACGCAGGATGAGGCGCGCTTATTAGTGGAACGAGGCCAGATGAACGAGGCCGAAGGAACTTCTTTATCGCTCTTCCTTCAAGCAACACGCCCCGTTGTTGAAGAGTCCGCACTACCGTTAAAACCGTACTTCGTGCGTCTGTTTTGTGTTTAATCGTGCGTCATCGACGACGACCTCCCGCCAAACTCCCGCAGGCGATATTTCATTCTGCCACAACAAAAAAAAAAAAAAAAAAAAGATAAAACCGCACGAGTTCTACATACATTATCGACGCTTTCGGGAATAAAACTGACAAATTTTTATACGTCGCGTTCTTTTTTCCTATATTTTTTAATCGGTGATTCATGCCAAGTGCATTATTTCTTTCTATTGCTTTCGTAAGTTTTATTAGAGCGAATAAAACGAAACGCACACAAACACATACATTTGGAGTAATGTGTATCAAATTGAAGATGGGATCAGTTCCGCCCGCATGGGACATTACGGTCAATTCGTCGTAATTTTTATTGATAAAATGTCTCTCTTTTATTGATAATGTCGACTCGCCGGATAACCTTTTCTACGTATCAAAAACTCCAGATCTCTCCAGACAAGAAGCAGTACTCTCTAAAAGAGAGGTGGTCTAACTCTAATTATAGCATATTAACTTGACATACAAAAATACTATTCAAAAAATCTGTACAGTATTAAAACGATTAAGATTAAATCGATTGAAACGTATCGAGCGAGAATTCCAACGATCAATTGACAAGGTGAAAAAAATAAACAAGTTTTCTTTTCAAATGAAACAATTCGCGATAATTTTAGTAAGATTGAAGAGCGAACGTCGTAGCTCAAATTATTATATCGCTGTATGCAATCGGATCTATCGATGATAAGCGATAAGCTCGCGTAAAAGAAATATTACAAGCACTCAAGATGACAATCGTCGTACATCATGACTCGAGATCTATTTGTCACGCTTGTAGCTGTTAAATGAAAGATTTTGATATCACACGCACACGTACACGTGTATACGCACGTATACACAATGTGAAGGAATGGGATTGTTAATTTCAATTTCGGGAATCTCTATATACAAAGTGAAATATCCTAGTCTGAATTCCCGTAAACGAGAATGCATTCTCGCGGTACTTCCATACCATGACTTGATCGCCATCATCGCGGTCTCTCGATTAATCGCGTCTGCTACGTACAGCTTCATATCAGTTGCAGCGTTGCCAGCGTTACTATGCTCCCGGTAATTCAACAGATGCTCAACCGAAGCATCTGCCAAGGGCAGAAATGATTCCGGGCGACCATCGAACGTTTCGCCGATTAAATATCTCGATATCTATACGCGAACTCGACTAGAACTTTTAAGCTTGTTTTTTTTTTTTTTTTTTTTTTTTTTATCATTTAGGACCAATTTCACCAACGTCGGTTAACTTTAACCTCCGGTTAAACTATATCTTTGTCTCTTTTCAGACACACGTTCATAAAAAAGAGACAAAGATATAGTTTAACCGGAGGTTAAAGTTAATCGACGTTGGTGAAATTGGCCCTTACTTGCGATTTCTCTCTGACGTAAATTCGCCCAGTGCAGGATCTGCCCAGGAGGATGACGAACCCGCGGGTGGGACGATCTTTTAGAAGGCAGACGGTGTAATGCTGCCGCGCGATGTCGGCATGAGTCGCATGAATAATCTAATGGTTCCTTTGTCTCCCCTGGACGTATATTTATTTCGAATCACGTCGCGCGGCGCGAACCGTAAGTAAGGCTATGAGCTTTCATAACCCAACTCATTATATGACCAGCGTGTGAATGTGTGTGCGTCCATTATCACCTTCTTCCTCTCCGGGTGATTCGCGTCTCTCTCTCTCTCTCTCTCTTTCTCTTCCCTCGGAATCTTTCTTCGATCGCTTATCGTACACATAGTTTCTCACGCTGTTTCGTCACGGCTGGCCAATCCTCCATTTCGACGCCGATAAATCTCGCAAAGTATCTCCGCGCGACGTTAAATCGACTTGCGCCACTTGAACTCGTTTGAATTCATCGCGGCGTCGTCGGAAATCGGGCGAAATTTATGCGCATCGTAAAACGCGCGAATCGAATTATTCGGAAAGATGACAAAACTCGTCGCGCGAATCGCGCGATAATATCAAAATTATATATATTTCTCACGCAAAAGTTTCTTCAGATATCTCTCTCCCACCCCTATATTCGGACTGCGCGAGCATTGTGTTTCCAATGAAAATATTTATTCGTATAATTGCAATGCGCCGCCCGCACAGGAAAGCGGTTCCTCCAACACTTGCCTCGCAATGTAAATACGCCGACATTTGCTCGTTGGCTGGATCATTACGACGTATTAACACGCGTATCTTTCGGACTGCTATATCGCGGAAAGGGGAAGAGGATAGCCTATAATATCGGTCGTAACTTTGCCGTAACTATATACCTAAACTCTGAATCGGCGAGCATGAATAGCGCGACGCCATTAAACTTTGGGTAGTAATAGCATCTGAATGCAGTCGTCATCGTGATATGCAATCGGATTTAGTGTCAACGTCCCCGGCGAGCGCGTTTCGCGAAGAACGTGAATAGAAAGGCGACGCGGGTTTACGTGCCGATTGAATAAAGGAGCGAGTTTACCAATTCTCGCTAGTTTTCTAACAGACAAGTGACGGCAGATGGAATTGTAAAAGGATAATTATTCACGTTGACTCACACTTCGCGTCATTTTCATAAAATAAACTGCCAATCACGAAGAAAGAAAGAGAAAGAGAGAGAAAAAAAACTATTCCTTAATTCACTAATTTTATTAATTCAATTTTCAATTTTCGATTTTGGTGCAATTTACCCGAGAGAGAGAGAGTGTGTGTGTGCACAGAAAAACCCGATTGCTATATTTTATTTAAAGCGAAATATACAAGCAAATTACATAATTATAAATTAATTTGCAATTACTTTAAAAAGTATTCCAACTTTGCAAACTTTACAGACGGCGTCGATAAATTGCACCAACACACCGATAGATCTTACGTACGTGATATCCTTTCGTACAGGAAACGAACAAGCGATCAATAATCTCCACGTACAAACAATAACTGTAAAGGTTATTCGCTCCTATCTTCTCTCCCTCCTCCCCCTTTCATCTCTGTATGCAAAGGCAATCTATTCCTTTATTAAAGCGGACATGTGATCGCTATAACCGAGCGCCATATTAAGAACGACTGTTTGACACCGTTAAACTGTTGTAAGCACGAAATCGTATCGGCATCAACGGTAGCTGCTCTCGTGTGAGCATGATTAAATAGAAACTCGATATGATTAGGTCCGAATGGTACTCTATGATCGATAAATAACTAACTCTCTCTTGTGCAACACGCAGATACACGCCAACGATCAACGTTTTGTAACATAAATGCTCTAATCTAAACACATGAGATGTCTAGTCAGATTATTACTAATAATATAACTATTACTAATAAGACCTTTATTGATTTTTATAAATAGCTTCGGATATCCTGTATAGCGATTGTAAAATGTTACGCGGACCTTTTCCTTCAGCTACTCAAAGTAAGATACGACGAGATTCTCCCTCTTTCACTCTCTCCGCGCTCTTTACAAATATAGACTAATCGCCGGATTAGCGCAAAAAATTGCTGAAGGAAAGTGACGAGGAGTGCTTGCAACGGAAATGAGTTTCCGCTCGCAGTTGTTGGATAAATTGATTCCCGGTTGGCCTTAAGCAGCAATGTAAAATTTTATATACGTGTACGTTCTGAGAAGAATCTGCGCGTGAATGATTTTCTCGCGGGATATCGTCCCTCAACAAGAGTTATTTAAGAAAACTAATTTGTTTCTTTCGGCGGGATGTGTGCTTCTCTCTCGATCTGCATCTTTACGAATCCGTCTCGCTCGCTCGTCTCGCATCCCGACGACGGCGTCGTCGGCAGAGGCGTAACAGAGGAACGTTATTTCCGCGAAGCCGTTTCCTCTTCCTCTTCCTCTCGACTCGAGGAAAAGCGGAGCAAAGAGACGAGGAGCTTGGCGCTTCGCGACCTCGCGCTTACGCGATCGAGAACCAATTTTCTCTCTCTCTCTCTCTCTCTCTCTTTATCTGGTCTCTTTCATCTAGTCTTTCATCTAGCCGTCATTAACGATTATCGATTAATTCGTAATATTCTTGAAAATGGACGCCGTGAGAGAAATGCGCCCGTCAATGGGTATTTGAAAGCGTATTCCAGCTACAAAGAACCTGATGCTTAATCGCGAATTCACTTTTATGCGCGGCGACACATACGTATACGCTTATAGTGCGCTCGGGGAACATCGTGTCCATGGTGATTGCCTCTCATGGTCGCTCCTAGTTCCCCTCCCGAAAGAGAGAATGCTGTTATAGGGGCCGTTCGGATTATAAGCTCGATCCCGAAACGAGTCGCGTTCCACACTCACACACATATACGCGTGCACCCTGCTTCGCGTATATATAGAGACAATGCACGCACGCGCATTTCGGGGCACTGTCTTAATCGTCGCCCCTATAAACGGTATTACGATAGTCCTGGGGGATTACATCACGAATGAGAAAAAGTTGCGTTATTCCTTTCTTATATACCTCTTTCGAGAGAATTGCAATTCGGTGCAACTTTGTCTCTCTCGCGCAATTCCGAGCTAATCGATACTTCAGAATAAGCCGGGGTACGTCGATACCATAAAGTTTGAGAGATTTTCCGATTAAAACCTCCCTTGCGCACGCGGCGTGAGAAGACCCCGGGAAAATTGCGCGAGTTAGAGAGGAGGTAGGGGAGAAACACGCGGGCTAGAAACAGAAGGGGACTAGGAAACAGAAGGGAACTAGTTGGACGCTCCGTTGAAGCGCGGAACGGCGCGGTGGAGAGCCGAGGTCTGGAATCGAGGGTCTTTCACGATGAGAGAGCGCACGCCATAACGACCGGGGTGGCGGTAACGAAGAGGGGGAGGGGGATGAAGGGAATAGCTCGAGGGTTGAGAGGCCCGTTACGCGACGTAATAACCACGCGAAATCTCATTTCGGAAAACATTTGTGCGGAACGGTTAAAAAAATTGCACGCGAGTCGGAAAAATGCCGAGTAAATGAGATATCCTTTGGAATTTGGAACATAAGTAAATGGCGCAGAGAGAATTCTCCGTAGAGAGAGAGAGAGAGAGAGAGAGAAAGAGCAAGAATAAATTTGCACAACGTACACATGGCGACAAATGTGCTCTTAAAAACCGATCCGAGACGTTAGAATATATATATACTCTTCGTTATTGAAGTGTTATTCGCGCTAACAACACCTACCTCCGGGTTCAAGAAGCGTTAACGCAATAAACATTGCGTGTGTAAAACAATTGACGCGCGAGCGAGAGAGAACGGATCTAACAAAATCGCGCCGCAAGATGCACACCAGACGGTGGAGAACGGGGAGGGAGAGGAGGAGAAGGTGGAAGAACTCGCGTTTATCTACATACAACTTAAATTTACCGTGCAATTCACGCGCTCGTGAACGTGCGCATCGAGCACACGCGATTTTATATCCACATATATCGGGTTACATGTACATTTTGCATCAACGCTCTCCTTGTATAATTACGAGAATATTAAATATACATAATGTGCGGCTATATAAAAGAGAGAGAGAGAGAGAGAGAGAGAGAGAGAGAGAGAGAGAGAGAGAGAGAGAGAGAGAGAAAGAGATAATTTCAGTTACGTCGTTAATATTTTTTTTCAATAAGTCAGACGTAACCCGAGACCTTTCTGGTTAACATAAGCATTTTTTCCCTTTTGACGTCATAATTCAGAACGCGTAGGCAGATAAGTTAGGTATCAGAGATGCGCACAATGTGTAATATTAATAATCGATTACCCAGAGACCTATTTTTTATGTAAAAAAAAACTACCTCTTTCACGAAACGGACCTCTGGTCCGTTTCGAAAACAGTAACCTACGAGAGCGGAAAGAAAATCAGCGGGTCGATTCGCGCGGCGATCAAAGTGGAGTCTGGGCGGAGCGAGAAGAGAGAGCATTTGAATATGCGGGCGGGAATATAGTGGTCTCTTCTTATATATTAGACTAGATCGTCCTCTGGCCGTTACATTAAACGGAGAAATCCTTTCCGCGACGGCGGCGCCGGCGACGATGACCAACTTTCGTCGACCGGGGATCAAAATGCCGAGAGGGAGATATCATTCTCCGCTTCGCCTCGATCTCTCCGAATGAGAGACGCAGCTTCTCGCGGCGCGAATCAGCCGCGTGTCAATGTTGCCGAATTTTCTGACGACACAAAAAAAAAATTGGCGACTTTGTGTGTAGTTACAGCGAAGGGGAGGGTATGTGCGCCGGATGAGAGAAAGAGAGATCGAATGAGAGAGATGCCAGACGGGGGGAGCAAGAGTGGGACCGCATAAAAGCCACTGAACAGGGTAGGGTAGAGAAGAGGCGGAAGAGGCAGGGGGAGAGATTACCAATAGCGTAAGACTGAGATATACAACTTTCAGTATTAGTTTGGTGTTAAATGTAAAATACTAAAGGAGATATCATTCGCAATTTAGTATTAATTCTCCAATTCGTTTCACGATTCGACCCTTATTAAATCCAACAAATATGCCGAAACTATTATAAATTATCTATTATAAATTATCAGCTAAAATGATGCAAAAATCGAGCAGCAGAATAAAACAAAAATTGCCACATCGCTATTGTGCCGCGCAGAGTTGCGATCTCTCCAATCCGAACGCGAGTGAACCATCACCCATCGAAATTGGACTCGTAAGCGACTTTCGCCGGCAGATGCGCGTTAATATCGCAGCAGGTCGCAATTTCGCGCAACTCCAAGAGAGAGAGAGAGAGAGAAAGAGAGCCCCGTCATCATCGTCGCGTCGGTCCTCTCCCGGTTCGCGCTTTTTGCGGATCCGCTCACAAAGGGAACCCGGGGCGAACTCGGGGACTCGGGGGGCCGGTCGATCTCCCCTCACGATTACGCCAATGAGTCGACCCAGCGAGGCAGCACGGACAGCCGGCTGGCTGGTTGCTGGTTGCGCTGTTGCCAAGCGGAAACCACAAACCGGCGGCATTTTCTTCTTCCACGAAGACACACGAACAACGCGTTCCGCTCGCCTACCGTATTACATACCTCGTACACGTGGTAGGAGGAAGAGGAAAGGGAGGGAATCCGCCGAAAGAGGGTGATGCGGTGGCGGAAGGAGGTGAACGCAGGATCGAAATACAATCAGACGGAAGATGAAGACGAAAGATTACCAACGCGCGCGCATTTTTGTAAGCGCTACAGCTGCGAAAAGCGAATAGCAAAGCAAATAGGAGTAAATGATCTTTCTAAGCAATTTTTGCGCACGCGAGACACTTTTCGAGTCGTTATATTTGCGAAAGACACCTTATCGGACGTCTATTCGACAGAATATACTAACGATGCGTTTACGATGTCGGAGATAATGCGCGGCCGGTGATCCTGACAAATAGCGGATGAAAAAAATATGCTCGTTGCACGCACATGTCGTTATCGTCAAGGCAAACAATGAGCGATAGTAATGATAATTATTATCAACGACAATTATACATGCATCGCGTCTCTCTTTGCTCGCTGACGCTCTTGATTCTATAGAGAATTGATGCGACTTATTTTTAATTTCCATGCGTTAAAAAAAAACAAATCGACGAAGCTATTCGCATCGAATGCAGGAGATTAGGGACTATTTATATTCCTGAGCGTAACAAAACACCCAGTATCGATCACGCGGCGATGCACGCGCGTTTAAACGTTGCATGTTGCATGTGACGAATCGATTAAAACAATTATGTCGCGCGCTAAAATTAAATCGGCACGTCTCGCGCGACGTACTAAATAATAGTCGTGCAAATATAACCGCGATCGCGGCAGATACAGTTGAATAAGTTTAATAGGTTGCGAATTAAAGAGCAGACGACTCATTATTTTTAGATTAGGAAATGGCGTTTTAATTGCGGAATAGGAAAAAAAATAACCGCGAAAATAATAATCTCGAAAGAATTATGTACACGCGGTAGGTATATGCGTGCGATCGAGTTAGTTTTAACGATCGTTTCTCTGTGTACTTGCTTCTTCTTACGTCGCTCGACGCACGCGAAATGCGTAGAATTTTGTAGGAAGTGATTAGAATTTCAGCTGCGTAAAACCGCCACCAGACTTCCTCGTACACCTCGTTTTCTACGGGGGACAACGAGGTCGTATTACGAGGGAGACGCCAAACTCATAATGAATTATTTCCCCGGGATATCGTATACCTGCACTGTAAAAGATACGCGGTCGGAATATATATTGTACATGTATATCGAAAGCTGTCGATGGATGATGGATCGAATTATACAGACGCAGAAAAGGAAGCAGATGCAATTAAATTTAAATGGCGCGACCTACTACAACTGCCGTTTTATTAATAACAATATAGCCGGATCCCGCTACAATGACAAAAATATAGATTAATGGGAGAGGGAGAGGAGAGCTCAAGCGGAACAATTATAATAAAAATTCGTGATACTTGAAGTGTTGCTATTATATTAATTACGGTATCGTTTCTTAATAAAAATATAGCAAGGTAGAATAACGCAAAATACGGAATTGCAATGGTTCTCAAATCTGTATTTTATGAATTTATCGCGATTCTCCACGAGTTTATCAATTTCCTTCGATATAATCGATATAATAATTTGATTTGAGTTTCTCGCGGGTTATAGGAAACACGGTGTGATTAAGATTTCGATTGAGAAGATGAGTCATATGTAGGAAGAAGATTTGGAACTCACTGGCGGTGGAATATAACAGAGAAAGACGGCGGAGAGAGAAACAACAATGAAGCAGCAGCGAAAATGAGCGCACAAGAGACAATATACTTGGAATTATGTAGAAATTCACGGCGGAATAGACGCCAAAATTGTATATCGGGGCTATTCTTTCCGATTTATCTACTTACTTAGTGTGTACGAAGCGCTAAAATAGTTTTCATATTCCGTAGGCAGACCGCGTAGACGGACGTATTCAGTATTGGAGGGAGATATAGCGAGAGATATAGAAGGACGCGGTATGTGTGTTATACGTGCCAACCCACACGGTAATAATACAGAAACTCACACTCCAGCACGTGTATCCGGATGTGTACCAGAGTCTCTCTCGTGGTTCCTTTCATCTACATAAATTTGCAACCGCGTCGGCGACCAAACCAACCAGAAGGCTCCTTCTGGTATACATTCTTCTCGTTGCGATTCGATTGCGTGACGGTATTAAACGGTGCGTAAACACGCGTTTTCTCTCTCTCCCTCTTTCTCCCATGGACAATATGACAGGAAGTTTTGCAAAAATAAAGTGTCCCGAAGACAATGGACACTCGACTTTTTCCGGCAGATGCGCGTCCTTATCGCACGCGATCGATCAAACTAACATCGGCGTAATTTTTATCGCGTTAGATCATTCGTGAATATGTCTATTTGCATTAAGGCTCCTGGTACCTTGCCGACCATGTCGGAATCGTGACGTCAGAGGCGAGAAAACACGCGCTATTTTTTTTTTAGATGCCATTTCTAAATAAAAACATATTTGCATAAAATAACACTTAAGATCTCTTTAATACACTTCTAAAAAACGCCGAAAACTATCCTTTTCCCTTTATAATCAATCAACAGCTGTAAAATGTAATATTATGAGGTCCAGTCCTTCTTGTCTTTGCGCATGCGCAGTCATTCCGCATGTCAAAGTCTGATATCTCGATCATTTTACGGTTGATTGACTGTCAAGGGAAAAAGAATAGTTTTCGGCGTTTTTTAAAAGTGTATTAAAGAGATCTTAAGTGTTATTTTATGCAAATATGTTTTTATTTAGAAATGGCATCTAAAAAAAAATAGCGTGTGTTTTCTCGCCTCTGACGTCACGATTCCAATATGGCCGCGGTGAGCACCCAGGAGCCTTAAATTAGCCTCCTTATTCGAGTAACGATGATGACGGAACACGATGTGAAGAATATTACGCGACGCTCGGAAAATGAAAATGTATAAAAATTGAATTTGAAGGATCGCTGCGCGTATATTTTGCACTTTGCAAAGTTGAGTTAACGAGTTATGAGTTAACGAACACGCCACGTTGATTAATTCGACGTGAAAACAACGTGGCCCCGACATATTTCTAACGCGCACTATCGTCCGCAACGGACGATAATCGAGTTCCTGGCGGTTCGAAGAAAAGAAAAAAAAAAAAACAAAAGGAGGAAGGACGCGCAACGACCGACACGAACCTTGTATCGTCGTCTCTATCTCACGCGCGGTCTGGAATTTCCTCCGATGATTAGATCACCTACGAAATTGCACGCCGAAAGACCGACGATATCGCAAACGTTGAAGCGAACCGAAACAGGAGCGGTAGGTATACAATACAACGTCGCAGTTGTGTAGCGCGAACAGAGGCAGTAAAACCGCTTACGCAGTTCGCGCGATTACGATTACAGTTACATGAGACGGATTTACGTTTCGCGGATTGAATTTTCGCAAAGGTATGGCTTTATAGATCTGTTTATGCGCTCCTTTCAGACACGCGCTCGTGCAAAGTTTAACGTTCAAGGTAACTCTGTTGTAGCAAAGTATCGAATGATTTTCGACAATGATTAAATTTTGAAGAAAAGAACTTTTTTGTCGGACAAAGAGGAAAAAAAAAAAGGCCATCGATACCGAATCGTGTGACGAATCGATGATTCCGACAGAGCCTGAAATTATCTTTCCTCCCGACGTTAAAATGACGCGGAGGAATCTCGACGAACGCTTCGGCAAATAATTTCGACAAATCCGTGACGAGAAAAGAGCTACGCGATAGAGACCGTCCGATTCCTCCCGCCGATGACCTCGAAGCCAATCAGCAATTTTACAATACCTTGATCTCCCGTGTTTGCGTTTGTGAGAGCGAGTGAGAAAGAGAGAGAAAAAGGGAGAGAGAGACGCAAACGCGTAGTTGCCACATTTCTCATCGCGAGAGCTATGGACCGTCCAAATACGCTTCTTCCAGAACCCTCCGGCAGTCCTCCTCCAGTCCCCTCTTTTCTGACTCGAGCCTTCTTAAAGGCGATATGGGTGTATCTCTTTAAAGCGCCAGAGCTAGCGGACGCAGTGGTGCTCACGATCGATAGTTTGCGAGTCGCGAATGTCTATATATATGTACGTAAATAACAACAATTTATCGCCTGCGTGTAAGCTACTCTATGACGTCTATGACTGTTACTCGATCCGTAATCTACGTAGACAATCCACGCAGATGTGTCGCGTATGACGTCTATATTACATTTTCTCTCTCGTTTCTAAAGAGAATATACAAGTTTCGATCAAAAAATTATGCTTCAGTCTCACAGCATGACATTTCCGAGAATCTAAATAAAAGGTAGCGTACATCTCAATGATAATCACAACTATGGATCAACTATACACAAACGCCTCGAAGCATCCGAACTATATTACGTGGAGGAGAAGAAGCGTAAAAAGAAACTACGTCCAACGAGAAAGAGAGAAAGAGCCAGACATACTCCTCGACTTCGATCAGGTGTGTCGGAGCTAAAACCTGTTGGAGCTCACCTTCCTTCTTCCCTTTGTGAGCGAGACAGGTGGTTATAGGGCTCGGCAGCTTTCGACTCCCCGAATGACGGGGAGGAGAAGAAAGAAAACGCGGGGGAGAGAGAACGCGAGGGAAAACGATCGAATCTCATCCAGGGGATCCAATTTTTCCGGTCCGAATGCCGCTCCTCGTAAATCCTTCACCGACGAGGGGACTGGCGGACGCGAGCAGAGAGGCGAACAAAGGCTTCGCGCAGTCCGCGTAACGGAGCACATCGAGAGATGCGCAGATTTGCGAAACGCGAAATAAGCGGCCTCATTATATCGCGAGCAGGCCATGAATCATAATCTAAGGCTCCACTTTTGCGACTAGACTGTCTATCCATCCTGACTTTCCATCCCCTATAGAGATTATCGTCGCGAAAGGAGGAACAAACGTCATCGAAACGAGATCCTCAGCGCTTTGTCTCTCTTCCTCTTTTCGAAAAAAATCTCTATTAATTATGTTAGATTAAATCAAAAAGAGAAAACCCGATTATATACAAGTACTCCTTATACTTTTGCATTTATTATCGCAACACAGATGTGTGATGATTGAAAAAGTTAATGAAAATTAATGAAAAACTCTCGTAAAGTCGTTTGAAAATATAGCGCGAGAGCGTGGGTTTCATTTTTTAAAAATATTAACAAAAAGACGCGGAAAACGTAATTTTTTTTTTTTTTTTTTCTTCGACTACCGATACGTTTATCGACCGGTTACGAAAGTCTCGGCTGCGATTCGACGGGTGATGAGATCAGAGAGGCGGAGAACGATTACGTCTATTTTCGCGTAACACGCGTGCAAAGTTTCCTACAGAGTCGCAAAAATATTGCGCCAGATGCACGCATGCGCAGGCGAGCATTCGAACGTGGCGTAAGATCCTAAGTGCACTGACCCCTTGGCCGCCATGCAAAAGGCGACTGTGTAGGAAAGTGATAGTTATGAATACGTGTGTTCGATCAGTAATACACACGTCGCATTTATTGCTTCCCTTTAAAGCCGCGATATCGACTTCCGCCTATTCGATATTGGCCCATTCGACCGGACAGCTGTCTTTCACGCAACTTATTTCCAACGAGTCATCGAACGATACGCGTCGTCGTGCGCGGCTCTCTTTGTTTTTATCAAAATCGATGATAATGCAAATACATGTATATATACAATAAGTGTGTGGAGATGTATATATATTCTTTTATCAATTTAATTCTGCTCGAGTGTTTTGGCACACATGCATGATTTTATTTATTCGCGAAAAGCGCAAAAAAATGTTGCAGAAAATCGCATTATAATTAAATTAACTCATAATTCAGTATATATACATACAAGCATAGCATCGATTGTGGTATTCAATTAAATCTTCGCCATAATTTATATCGCTCTAAGAAAAGCGAGAAAAATATCTTTCCGATTCTTTCAATTGATACATATAGTTATTAAAGAGAAAAAAAATACTTGCATTATTTAATTCGCGAACGAGTTTATCGAAAAAAAGAAAATAGAAAATAAAATAAAGCTGTAGTTTTCGGAGCATGTGTCAGAGTGCAGCACGTTCCGCGCGCTCGACTCCGAAACGAGAAAACGAAAAGGCGCCGCGAGCACCACCGGCCGACGTGTTCGCGAACACGCGCCTTAAATCGGAAATGATAAGTTTCTGCTTTTCCAGCGACGAACGATGCGAGAGGATGAACGATTGCGAATCAAATCTGGGAATACAGAGACACTCACGTAATCTCGTCGGCGTCGTTCCGACGTCGTCATCCTTCGGGGCTGCAACCGCCGTATCCAACCGCCAACTGCTGTCGTCTTCGTCGTCGTCGTCGTCGTCGTGGCGCGGGAGCCAGGGAATCCGTCGTCGTTGTCGTTTTGGCAGAAACACTCGGCTACTCACGTCGCGTCACTCGTGGCACAGGCACTCGCGCACTTTCCCGGCACCGTGGCGTCACGACGCGTCCGCCGGCGCGCGTCGACGACGATCCCGATCGTATTTTACTCGTCACGGAACGCGCGAACCGCCTAAGATGCGGGCCTGTCAAACGCGGCACAGCCGCATGGCATGGCGACCACGGGTGCAACTCGGCGCGTACGGCGCTTTAAACGCTACGTCACCGTCTCTGAGCCGCGCCGTCATTGGCCGCCGCGAAAACCGTTGGCCAATCGGGTATAGCCTTGCAGAATCGCGCGGGAAGCTAAAGACGCTCTCGGCTGGTGCTTGATGGTGTTACTACGTGCACCGAAAAGTATTCGCACACGTACAAATGAAGCGCTATTCTTAGGTCCATTCGCGCGCCGCTGATACTTGAGCAAGGACAATTATGTGACGTTAATTATCTTGATTTTACGATATCACGCGTGTATAAATTTTTATCCGTCAACAATTACACATTTTACACTAACTCTATATATATATAATTTATTCGCGAAATAAAAATAATAATTGCTTGAATTTGAATTTTGCTTTGTTACCTATAGAGTTTCTTGAGTTTGGCTAAAGGACAAAGATGAAACTAATCACGTACGGTGAAAAGAGAAACGAGATATTCTTAATATTTCTCTCTCTCTCTCTCTCTCTCTCTCTACGACATCAATAGTTATTCCTCTAATTATGATTGAACAAAAATACAACGCGGTTAATTATCTCGATCTAAATGTTATACGTACACCTACTTTGACAACAATATCTAATTTTAAAATACTCTTGATATTTCTTTGCAATAACAAAATATATGTCGTTCGATCAAAAGTAACCGTTAACATGCAACACGGCCACAATGAGGCGAATTTAAGAAGAAAGGGAGATAAATTGCGAGTTATACCTTCGAATGGCCTTCCGTTCTCCATTTATAAACTTTTAATCGTAAGATTCGTGATCTTTGAAAAGGAAAAATCCGTTTATGAAAAATTAAAAGAAAAAATTCTGACCGACGCGATTTTCACTAGAACTGGTCGCGAGTCGCGAGTGAAGTTAGTTGCAACGCATATATCGTCAAGTGGCGACACAAAGTACATACGTATAAGAAGTACTAACAGTATAAGCCAATCAAAGCGCAGCGATCCAATGGGACCAGCCAATAAGAAAACAGCAAAATACACTTCTTCTTGCATAATCGCTGCTTTGATTGGTTGATGCCGTCAACGATGCATCAACTAGTATTATGCATTGAAAAGTATGAAACGCAATTTTTTAGTCAATTTATTATTGTTATTAATGTGTAATAATCGGCACCAATTTTATTATTCCTTTAATTATGACTGGACAAAATTATCACTATTTCAATTATCTCTATCTCAAATCGTCACACACAATTTTTACGTATAAAAGTAATAATAGAGGAATTAAAAAAATGGTAAATAAATTGTGATCAATACCTTCGAAGAATTCTTCGTTATTTATTTGCAAAGTCCTAATCCTGAGTAATCTCTGAGAGGAAAAATTTACTCGCGAAAGAAAAAAAAGGAGACTCTCGATCCCAATTTCGACGCGATCACGCACCATATGTATTTTATGTTTATGGAGTAAAGTTAGTTGCAACGCGTGCCCTCGAGATGGCGATACAAATGTATATATATACACGTCTGATACGCTTATGTTGATTATTACGCGTATGTTAAGCGGAGTGTAACGATAGTTATGCGTCGTGTAAAGTTTAAAAAGAATGGAGATACATTGCGTTCTCGATAGCAGCAAATAGGTATCCATTTTCAACTTGAAAAGCCATAATCGTTGGATGTTTGCGAAAGCGAAAAAAGGTAATAGCTCCGATTTCGAGTCGCGATTCTCGCCTAATCGCTTGATTGAAGTGAAATAGTTGCAACGCGTGCTGTCAAGATGGCGGCACAAACGCATACGTACGCGTCTGATACGCGTGCGTCAAATTGCGTGCTTGTGCGATGTAAGCAGAGCGGCTTATTGTGTCGTATGTTCGAAAGCGTTTCGGCCGGATTTTCCGCAACATCGACAAATGAGACGCGGTGAGCGACGCGAGATCGACAAGTGCTTTCCGAGAGCGCGACCGAACGATGAATTATCTGAACAGTATAGCAGGCGGCACGACGACCGTCGACTCGGGTCTGCAACTGAACAATGTCGAGATTCTCTACACGAAGGTGCAGAGGATTTACATCAAACCGCAGCGTAAGGAGGAGCGCCAGCGGGATCTCAGAGTTAACGTCGAGATTCACGCTGGCATTAGTCCGGTTTGTCGTAAGGTAATTTGGGAGAATCTTACTCTATTGATTTTTACAGCTTGGATGTATAAATGTTTGTTTATGGGATACATCTTTTAACTCTTTGTGTTTGTGATAGATACATAGATAGAGACTGTATGATAATTCTCACTCACAACTTGCGTGTTGAATTTTGGTTCGTAGAATATATCGAGTCTTGCTTTTTTCTCGTTTCAGAGTTTGTGCGTTTTGCTAGCCGATGACGATGATCCTTGTTTTCTCTATTCCTTATTTATCACCGAAGATGACTTCAAAGTGCTGAAAGCGCAGCAGGGTCTTCTGGTTGATTTTGATAACTTTGCCACTCAGTTGATATGCTTGCTGGAGCAATGTCACATTCCAGGAACAAGCCTGTCAAAGACTCCACCAAAGTTTCTTTTGTTGTTGGCAGAGGAAACTGGAGACTGGAATTTTAAGCTTGTGGAGACAAATAACTTTAAACATCTTTGCCACTTGAGTTTAAACATATCACCCGCCAGTGATTCTGATTTGAAGACACACATGGCAATGAAGATTAAACAGTTAAAAGAAAATGTTTTAAAACAGAATAGAGATGTGGTTGGTTTAGAAACTAGATTAAACGATCTAACAAGTAAACTAGAAGCAAAAGCAAAAGAGCTAGAGCATTTGGAGCAAAAATATTTGACTGAAAAAAGTCAGATACAAATTAATTCTTCGCAACAAATAAGTATAGAAAAAGACAGGTATGTACATATATAAATAGACATTTGTGTTTGTAGTTTAAATTAATCTTTTTATTTCCTATATATTTATATATTAAAATATGTGATTAATTAATATTTCAGATTGGCTCAAGCACGCTTAGAATGGCAACGACAGAGTGAAAAGGATAAAATGGAGGTTGAGCAAAGGCACGCTGAAACTGTGAAACAGTTACACACAGAACTTGCCGAATTACGGACGCAAAACATAACATTCAAGGATAAGCAATCCTTTTTAGAAGCTACAAATGCAGAGCAAATAAAACAACTACAGAATCTCGAGAGGGAACTTAATATCGCTCAACGAGATTTGGCGCTACTCAAGAAGCAAAACTCGAAATTAGATGTAGATTATCACGACAAAGATAAAGCTGTTAATAACTTGCGTACAAAAGTAGCTGTGCTTGAACAAGAGCTTAAAGACAAAACAGTAATCATTAACAAGCACATAGAAATGCTAAAGACGGGTAAGGAACAAAAGCAGCATTTGGAGGATCTTTTAACTGAGAAGGACAGTCAGTTGCAACGCAAACAAAATTCCTTGAGAGGCTTGAGCGACGAATTGGTGAAGGCCAATGAAATTTTGACCAAATTACAAAATGAACTTGCATCGACTAAATCCAAATTGAAATTAAGGACGAGCATAGCGCTCGAGCAGGAAAGATTATTAGACAGTAAGCAAAAAGAAGTCGGCCAATTGGAAACTAAAATGGAAAGTCTTTTCAGAGACACCAAAGATGCAAAGAATGAAGTGAGCAATCTAAAAGAACAAATTAAAACGTTGCAACAACAATTGGAGGAAAAAGAAAAGACAATAAAAAACAATGACAATGGTAAAGCTGATTATTTTTTTTCCTCTTAACTTTGTCAATAAAATTTCTATGCGATTGAGAAAATTAATACATCTTTCATCTTTCTGTTGCAGTAATTAGTTGGCTGAATCGGAGACTAGCGGACAATCAGTCGCCTTTACAAAGTGCTACTACACCAGCCCTAGTTATTCCATCTACCGTTCCACTAACATTACCCAGGACAAATAAATTATTTCCTAACCGATACGAAACGCGTACACCTGCGCCTAGTACAATACAGCCTAGTACGATATCAGGATTGATGAAAAATCCTATCGTGCAGAATCCGAATATTCATCAGACTCGTACGTCAGCTCGATCGATGGGTGTCGGTGTAACGGAAAATTCTGTGGGCTTAACGACCTTCAAGAGCGGCTTGATCTCAAGCACCAGCACACCTATGGAGCGCTTCAATGCGATGAATAAAGCAAATCCGGGAAATCCGCCGGCCTCGACTTCGGCGCCGGCTATAATCGAGAATAACAATGGTCCGACGGTGATCTCGAATGGCACAAAAACGAAAACTGCGAGCATCGGCTTACAGGGCGGATTAAGACGAGCAGGTTTGTCCGATAAACCCATTTTACCTTCTGCATATTTTCCCAAGACATTGCATTAAATGCAATGTTTTTGGAGGAAAGATGTAAAAATTGAGGAGTTGAACTCGTATTTCAGAATATTTTAAGAATCAAAATGTAGGAATGACAAAGCTGCAATATTGCCATTGACGTGACAATATTTCAAGTTTGTCATCTTGGTGATAGTACAAATAATTGTAAGAATAATAAGTATTATTTACACGATCTTTTTCACAAAGTAGACATTCTAAAATAATTTTAATCCTACATTGGCATCTTTTTATACACAAAAATAATATATTTGACTAGTGTCAATCTCCAATTATGTCAATGTAGGATTAATAACAATATATAGTCTCGTATATGTATATATTGATACACATAAACAATACAATGACACATGCATACATTCCGATCTCGCTTACTACAGAATAAAAATGTGTAAAACTCGCCAGGCGAGTTCTCCATTTCTCATTACAATTAACTTTTTGGTCAATTCTATTTTACTTCAACATTATTATTATTATGAAAATTATCTTTAATTTATAAATATTATTTAAATAAATTTGTCTGTCAAGAGATTTACATAAAAATATAATAATATGCAATAATATATGTATATATAAATCAAAAGAGTTGCAATTTATAATATTAAAATAATTTTTTCTCTTGATGACTCTGAATCTAAATGTGTTTTCAACATACTTGTAAATTGTAGAGATTTAATCATTAAATGCCAAATATTGTTGCAAAGTAAACAATTTTTATGATTGATAAATTTGAAACAGTTATTTTAAGATTAACATGACACAATTCCTTCATTTATCACGATCGCGATCTGATCACCACTCAACTAATTGCAAATAATTAATTTTTACATTATCATTAGATTTGTAATTATTTTTGTATTTAAAGCATACTACTTACATTCTGATAGGTACCTGGAAAATAATTTTAACTTTGTAGATTTTATACGATAGTTGTATAAATAATCTTTATATACATAAATATATATATATATATGTATATATATATATATATATATAAAGGAAAAAATTGAAAAGTAGAATATATATGTAGAGCTCTCTAATTTTACGACTCGACACTGTAAAAGGTCAAGTAAGGCCATTTAATACAAACGAAAGAATGTGCCTTTTATGTCGCAAAATATATTAGAAAATTTTATTCTAGTTATACATATGTACATATATATGTATATGTGTGAGTATATTTATTGTACAAATTTTATTAAAAATCATCCGCAAGAAATTATTCGTTAATTAATTGCAATATTATATAAAGTTTTTATTATACAAAATTCTTAAAACATTTTTCTTTTTTTAAAGCTATATGATACAAGGTACAAATGTATCGACTAAATTCAATAATTTTATCAAGCATGTCAGTTTATTAAATTAGATAAATAGAGCAACAGTATTAAATATAATAAATAACGATAAGATGACAAATGATCTTATATATTTTACTATTTTTGTACATAAAATTATAATAAACATCTATACGTATATGTACATATATATAATTTATATATATATATATATATATATGTAATAATCACGGTAATAGTATAAGGATACAATTTTGTCTACGCATAGAAAGCTGCCAATCTCGTAAGATAATAAGGTACAAATATCTTTTTTTCAGAGTAAAAGTTTGTAACAAAAATATTCGAAGAATTGACAAAAAATATATAAAGATATTATATTTCTATACATTTTTATGCACAATATATAATATAATATAATATTTACACGAAGAAATCGAGACTCGTAAATTTGAAGTTAAAGTTATATGAGTAATCGCGCATAGCGAAATTAATTTTCTGGAATACAAATTATGCAAACAATACTGCTTAAGCGCGTTAAAAAGATGACAACACATTGTCAGTATAAACATATCAAATAATGTACATCAATTCATGTCAATCGGAGAGGAGGATACGCTGTTATGCGGTAGATCTGTACATCCCATATCTAAAAGAGGCATGTCCATCCGTTTACGTCTGCGTTCGCACTTTGGACACGGTTTACTCGCGTTTAAACAATCTGTATGAAATACAGCATTACACGCCCCGCACTGCAAATAAATCGATTATTGTAAGATCGTTGTATTAAACAGGGAAGAAAAACTGGATAACGAACAAACGAAGATGCATTGCTTACCCGAAATGTGGATTCCATATCGAAAGGATAAATGACCTTTGTATTATTACAGACTTCGCATATAAAACCCTTCTGACTGCAGAGCCAACAATTGATTACATGATTCCTTGCAAACTCAACAACCTTTTGAAGCTGTTGCGCGAGCATTCCATTTGGTATGTCAAGAAGATCTAAGACGGAATATTGATGAACGTGTTCGTACAAATAGTCTCTAGGCGCGACCTTCTTTTGCAAAGACTCGATGATGGGTTCGCGACACGTGAACAGATACGCTCTCAGCAGGTTCAACTGAATACGCAAGGATTGCAATTGAGCCATAGTATCTACAGCCATGTAAATTTTTGGATTCAGGATCTTTAGGTCCAACAGCGCCGGTTTGTCCGTTAAATACGCAGCGGCTTTTCGACCAACAGGATACTGTTTCAAGTCCCAGTTGTGAATCATACGCGACGGTATGAGATATTGTCCTTCCGCTATGCACTCTGAACAGTAGTAATCGCCCGAATACGAACACACGTGCGCTTTGGAAAAGGTCATGCCGATTGCCTGACCGCAATCGAGGCAACTGTAATTTTGAGTGTCTAAACCTTTTTCCCTTGGAATATTACCTAGTTGTTCTTCAAAATTTATCGCGGCCTGGAAAACAACGCATAAACGAGAATTGAATAATTTAATTTTATTTTATCAAATTTTAGCTACAAAATTGTGTTTTAAGATTTATAAATATCTTATACCTTTGGCTCGGGTTGAACTTTGGATCCTTCCTCAACAGTCTCCTCCCTTTTTGGATATTTTTTCCAAAATTCTTGCACATCTGCCGCAGTACTATTTCCAGCAGTTTGGTAACTTTGGATAAGCGCATCGTACGTAGGACCATCGCCGGGTGTGCGAGGTGCATCCTTGGCAGATCCATGAGATATCACAGACGAAGTTAAAGAGGATTGACAATCTTCAAATGACGTCGACCATCCTAATTTTCCTATTAATGAATTTCCTACAGCGGCCGCGGTTGCGTCATTAACGATATCGTTACCTCTCAAAGTATTTTGTGACGCTGAATCCTCCATATCAGCGGCAATGTTATCTGCATCCTTTTTTTCCGCATTACCATTTGACATTTGTTGTACTTCCCTGACCTCTTGTTTATCTGCCATTTGGTTTTTTATCACAGTATTTGCAGAATTACTGTGCAACCGTTGAGTTATGTTGCTTTCCTGTGTTCCGCTTGCTACAGTATCCACAGGATTGTTGTGCACTTGATGGACAATATTATCAGATTTTTTGTTGGCTAGAATGATCTTCAATGCTTCATCCTCAGTGATGGATGCTACATTATTAAACATTGATTGCGAGGAGGTGAATGACCCTATTCCGATAGAACTACCAATAGAACTTGCAGATTCTATTTCATCAAAGTTGTCAGACAATTCGGTAGTTATAGTTTTTGCTATATCTACCGCACTGAACACGGGACAGGATTTCATCGGAGGCGACCAAATGCCAGCTATCAGCAAAGGGGTGCTGGACCAAAAGTTCAAAAGGCTACTATTGCAAGCCAACTCGAATCGTATATAATCTAAGCTTTCTATTAATCTTTGGGCAACCTCAACAAGATCTACATCCCTTATATAAGCTGAACGATTGTAGTATGGCTTCAGAGCCGAATTGTCCCTCCTTATGGAGCAAAAGTAGCTAGCTAATAGACCCTCGTTGAGTGCCAGTCGTATCCAAGCCCGACAATAGCCGACTTCTGTAGTAACTTGACTCAACGCTTGTATCTGATCTATGATCTGACGATGAGAGAACACGAGCAGCGGGCCCCAGAAGCTTGGCTGCGGCATAGCGTCGAAGTCGGGACCGCTGAGAGCCTCTGTCACTCGATTCAGCAGACTGTCTTTCAAGCCGTGCAGGAAGATGGCCTCGAGTACGGAACATAGGGTCATGGTCTCGTCGCAATTGCTGACAGCGCCGTCGTCGGCAGCGCCTGGTGCGCTCTGCATCTCCATGACGCTCGTATTGAGCTGTTTCTGCAAGGAATCCCTGACCAGCAAGTTCCTCTTGTTGCCCGCTATAGAGTTGACAGTCCTCAGCAACGAGTTCATCTTGCGCGCTATCGACACGGTATGTCACAGCGAAAATACGTCTTCTCCGGCGATGTCGTCGCTGGGGCATCTTCGCGTCGTGGGAGAGAGGCTCACCCGGAGTCGCGAGCCTGAGCCTCCGGAGATGTCCTCGTGGCGTCACGACTACGCGTCGCCGTCCTGGAATATATTACTCGAATCACGCTCGAGGCATGCAGACGCGGACGTCGCGATGATACTGACAAAGAAACAAGGAAGTGTCGTCGCGGAGCGATGAAGTCATCTTACGGTCAGCGATAGCGCCGGACGATAGAGTCCACACATGCAAGCGTTATCGCGTGCGTGAAGTAGGTTAGATTCCAGAGAAACAAAACATTTGTGCCCATAGCCCATAGACTCTCTGCGTCTTTCTCTTTCTCTTCCTTAATCAGTCGCAATGGTCGTCCTAATTAAAAAACGCTGATTAATATAATATCGCTTTTTTCTATATATACATATATATATACATTCTCGACGCGCAATAGCAGATTCTTGCAACGTCATCGAGAGAGATCGCGCCCAACCACTACCTTGAAACGCTCATCACTATCAACCAGCTGTTCACCACTGCCATTCGCCAACTACGCACTACGCGTCAGTTCAGGCGATCACCCGTCACCCGTCATCTCGTTTCTAGGACGCCGTCTATTCCTTGGACTTGGTACGTGACCCGACGACAGGTCGCGCTGTCAGTCTCACTTGGTCTCACCTTTGCTACCTCGTCGTTGCACTTGCGATGGCGCCAATGCATGCCGGTCAGGTGCGTCTGCGCGCGTCGCACTTGCTATTTCCGGCGCGAAATTACGCCGTCTCTTCCCTTCCTGCCTCGACGCGGACCAACTGTTCGTCTTCTCGACGATAATGGAGATAATGCGGAGCTTTATCGAGATAACGAGATAACGAGGTAACCAATTATAAATCCGATAAGTCAATCTTGTACTCTTCCGCGGTATACATTTATCTTTTTGTTTGCTCTCGCGGATAAAGAATTTTCCGAAGATGAATTGTGCGAGATAAAAGATACCGATTAGTTTTTCTCTCGTCAAGTAGAATTTAAACTTTCTGCTTTAGACACCTGGATATTTGTAAAGTTTCAAAATCCACGAGAGAACAAATAGAAAGGTACATTTATTAGATCTATATATGTAAATGGATTACTCTCTTGCCGAGATGACCATATAAGAATAGAATTTTATGTAGCTTTAGAAACTTGATATAGAATACGCTTTCTCCTCGCGTACTTTCAGGTTATAAAAATTGACGGCTACGCGACGTCGAACGTTATTAAAAGACGACAGTAATTGCCGACTTCTTCCAATTCAACGAATCTTAATAATCGTAACTCATCTCAAACAGGCGATGCAAGTAATGCGATCTAACATGCCACGACAGCAATATATATGTATCGTGCCATATGTATCAGTTTTCCTAACACTTTTAGCTCAAACGTTGTTCATACAGAGCGTCATACTATCATATTTTTTATTAAAAAGTAAGCCATATTTTAATTATTTTTGGCAAAACTTTGCATTGTTTTTGTGATCTTATTTTTTAATATGCCATTATATAATCGAATTTTTTAGCTGTTTTTTGATATTTTGTGCAAAATTTTTCGCATATTCTGTTATAATTAATTTTACTAGATTAACATTTTTTATAATAAAACACACATACATTTAAACAAATTTTATTTGAATCGATATAAAAGATTCAATATCGAAGATGACACCAAATAAACTATCTTGTGAGTAAAACGTAATTATTGACGAATTATCATAGTGAAAATCATCGCGCTTTGCAACATATTTTTGCACACACATATGTATTTCTCCCTTTGCTTATATATGTTTAATATTATTAAAATATATATTTAAAGTAATTTCTCTTCTCTTTTTAAGATATTAGATAGTAAAATCGTGAAAGCTGAACATATATTTGCGTGCATAAAAATTAAAAATAATATTTATTAAAATTATTAATTATTAATTAGTAAAAATTATTTTTAATTACTGTATAATATATATTTGAAATATATATAGAGCTATCAAATAGTATAGAGCTCAATTATATTATGAGCTAACAAATGTATACAGAGTTTAATAGTCGCGAGGGTTAGCAGTTTGACAGTTTGTCCAAAATAAAATAAAATAAAATAATATGTTTTAATAATATATGTTATAATACTTTAAACTCGATTAATATTTTTGTCAGTTATCAGCTGATTTCTGTCAAAAAATATTATTCGCGGATAAAGTATTATAACATTATATTACTTACAAAATATTTTATTATTTTAATTATAATAATATTTTGTGAATAATATAATATGTTATAACATAGACTTATAATATATACTTTGTCTGCAATTAATATTTTTTTGACAGAAATCAACTTAATATAACTGTCAAAAATATTAATCAAATTTAAAGTATTAAAACATTATATTTAAAACATATTATTTTATTTTATTTTATTTTGGACAAACTGTTAAACTGTTAACCCTGGCAATGACAGCCTCTTGATGCTACGAATATAACGCACAACGCAAATCGAGTCTGATAATCAACACCGTGAAAAAGAAATGTCCTACGACTTAGACAGGCCTTAATTTTTGAATTCAAAGCTTAAACGTTTTTTGCGAAAATTAAGGCTTGCGAAAGTCGTAGGACATTCGCTTTGGGCGCGTTTTAAAGGTCCTTTCAAGACCTACAAAATGAGCCCTTAGCGAATGTTCTACGACTTTCACAGGCCTTAATTTTTGAATTCAAAGTTTAAACGTTTTTTGCGAAAATTAAGGAGAAATTAATCGAGTTTAAAGTACTATAACATTTTATTTAAAACATTATTTTTTAATTTTTATTACGTACTATTATTTTAAAATTTAATTAACAAATTAACGCTTTAATCAGCTGATTTCTATCAAAAAATATTAATTAAATTTAAACAAACTTTATATAAAAATATCATTCTTTTTTATATAAAATCGATGAATGGCGCGCGCGTAGCGCGCGCTTTTGTTGTTCTAGTATAAATAAAATAGACATGAATATATCTATATAAAATATAGCAGCAGACGCGCGGATATAAAAGATATATACTGTAGAGCAATATGCTACAAGTCAAAATTCGAGAGTAGTAAAGGGAGACCTACACTATATAAGTCGATCCCACAAGTCGATTTAAAAAAAGTATATATATATATATATATATATATATATATTTCTAAAAGTAAACGTAGCGTAGCACTCGCGTCTCGTCCTCCTCTATTCTCGCTCCTATATTTAGATACGCACTTAATGCATCTGAAATGTTGAAACAGGTATTCACTTGTGTGAATGACCGAATACGCATGACGGAACGATGCGTGCTATCCCGGGTTTGACGGCGGTGGAGCGCCGGCACACACGAGGGAAGAGATGAAGAAGGAAGGAGAAAGTGCAACCGGGAGCGAACGGGTGTGAAGGAGACGGCAGCTTGGAGGAAGGCACAACGAAGCGAATACAGTGGAAATGCAGGTACGTACGAACGAGTTGATTCGCGTTTTAATTTTAATCGGTCTCCTCTTCTCGCATATGATATATAATGAAAAGAAGATGATGGGGGAGGCGGTGGAGGGCGACAACTCCGGCTTTTCGAATAAATAATAATTAAAAAGAGGCGCGTATCGAGAGGTAGAAATCTACATTTCATGATTCATGAGTGCAGAACGCGTTTTTTATCATTTCATCTTGTTTACAATCGAGACGCAACACGTGTTCGAGTTTCACCGGCGTGTTTCTTACATAAGATAACACACTGTAATTTATTATCGTGTAATCTATTATCCATAATTTTCTCACGTGCGAAAAGAACTAAAAATATGATAAACATATTTTTAATTTCAAGTTTACATTTTTTTATCTCGAGTTACGACAATCTGTCGATGCTACAAAAACTTGTCGATATATTCGATATAATTTCTCTCTCTCTGGAAAAAAAAAAAAAAATACTTGCCTAATTATGTTTATAAAGATATCTCTAGACATTCTCTAACATAAATGATAAATGTATTGTCGCATTTAACGGTCCATTATACGTTGTCTTTCGACAAAGGACTCTTTAACTAACCAGGTAGATAGTTTATTCTTTCGTTTAGACGAGCGAACTTTTATCCTCGTTGAAGAAGGCGAGTCGAATGCAAGGTGTTTTCTTTGTGCATAGAAACAATGCGTTTTCTCACGGTGCACCGCAGCGAAGAATTCTCTTACTTAGACGCGTTTATTTAGCGTTTACCACAACTTTGTGGGGCGGCGCAAAGCGCAAATGGTATGAATGCATACCCGATGTATTCCACTCCCTTGCGAACAGGTCAGATGCGACACTTGCATCTTAATAAGCCGCGGGCACTAGCTCTCTGCGCCTTTTAACGCATTCGTCCTGGGAATATGCATATTTTACATATCATGACAAAAATGTCGACGTCATTTGTGCATTACTGCTATTTTCTTATTCAATTTATTTGCATACGTTTAATGCAATATTAATATTTATTTAAAGAATCCCCGTCCGAATGAAAGATATATCGGCGAAGGAAGTTATTAATATCTGAAAATTATCGGAGCATCTATTTTTAGATTCAGCGCGTTAGGAGAAAGCGTTAGATCGACAATACCTTCAATTCCACGAGCTTCTCCTCGATCGTTTGATCGTATACGTCCCTGACATCGCATGGTGGGGGCAGAAGAAGCGGAGACAGAGGGTGTCGGTCGTCGGGTCGGTGCGGCGGCGAACAGTGGCGAGCGGACTCGTACACCAGCCACGGGTCGAGCGAGCTCGAGCGAGCTCGAGTGAAGGAGCTCGCGTCGTCGAGGAGCTCGCAAACATCAAATCACGAAGAAAGAGTCATCTGTTTCTACGCGAAAGGAATCGTCGATCATCCTGCCAAAGAGCTCCCGAAGAAGAGCTTCGGTGGAAGTCGCAATAAATCGCTCTCGCGAAGGATCTCTCGCGAGTCATGGAAGGTCATCTCGGCTCGTCGTGCTGGAGCGAGTAGCGTCGCGAAGAAACGCGTTTCCTGGTGCAGCGTTTCGGGGCTCGATAGCGCACGATTAGCAGATTCGTGACATCCGAAAGGGTGGGTGCGAACTATCGAGCGGTACATTCCCAGAGAGATGCACGTGCAGTCGCCGGGAGGAGGAGAAGGGGGATAGGATGCCCCGTCTCGCTCCGAAAGCAAACGTCATGTGACAATTTCATTAACATCGGTCCGGAAATAGTGACAGAGAATCGATCGGATCGAGAAGAGGATGAGAGAAAAGTTTCACGCATCGTTTAACAGCATTGCGTGTCATTGTTGTCTCACGGTATTACACGTTTCCGCTGCGGATGCTGGTTGCGATGACGTCGATATTCCCTTCTTCCGAAGGTCTCGTATTTCGCGCAACGAGAATCGCCAATATCGTCCCGCTCGTCATTCGAAGCACGTAGATAGACGTCATCGCGAGTAAGAAACGAGGACAGAGCGAGCGCGAGAGTTTCGTAATCATTTCGCTGCAATTATTGAATCTGATTGTGAGCCGGATATGATGCTGGACACGTGTGTCGGGCTCGACGCGTCGGCGTCGTGACGTCCGAGAAACCCGGAGCCGCTCTATAGTCGTCTGTGTCGTCTTATCGACCTAGATATGACGATACCGAATACATTCTTCTCGCACGCGAGATCTCACGACCGTCCTCCCGAGAAAGAATCTTAAAATTGCCCGCGATCGACGTCTCGTCAAGTCAAATGTGACAGTTTCGAAAGTGCACCGTATATCGAGATGTAAATTGTTCCCACGATTATATACCCAACTTGCAACTTGAAGATTGCGATCGATGACGAGTTTGGAGCAATTCGCGCCAATTGTACGGAGCGAACTAGAGTTGACGCGGTGAGATTTCGTCGAGGATGTTACCACCGAGCGTGATCGATTCTACCCTCGTGGGTTCTACTCCTCGCGACTCGGCGATGAGCAGCCGCGGTTTGTTGTCGGAGACTATAATGTGCGGCGCCGAGCTGCGCCCCATCGAGGCGACGACGACGACGTGCCACATCGCGAGATGCCGTGAGGAGTTTGACGAGACCATCCGCACGGTCTCGGAGCCGGAATGCTCGAAGCGGAGGATCGACTCGGCCGGCACCGGCAGCACCAGGTCCGTGCCGGACGCCCGGTCAGGTCGTCAGGGCTTCTCCAAAGGCTCCGCCTCTCTGCAGAGCCTGGTGCGTCGAAGAAGCCGCAGGCATGGCGGTTCATCCCTACCTTCGGAGATCGAGCTGTCCTCGAGGCAGGCCGTCTACCCCGTCGTTCCGTCGGACTTGATCAAGGACACGGGCAGCGCGGCAGTCTTCCGGAACGAAGAGGAGCCGCAAACCGCGACGCCGACGTCGACGCTCGTTTACACGACCTCGTCGGCGCAACCATCGACTTCGAGGACCGACAACCAGACTCAGGACGTCTCCTCGTCGGCCAGCAACGTGGCCACCACTACGGGCAGCAACGTCACGTCGACGACCAACGGCGGCCGCTTCGGCAACGCGGCCGTCTCGCTGCTAAGGACGACCAGCGCCGCGAAACCGGGTCCTTCCACGTCTTCCTCCTGGAACAATTCCACCGAGCAGCAGGAGAGCGATTACGTGGTCGACCCCGTGCAGGGAAACGCTTACTACAAGGGGCAGTTTCTAGGAAAGGTACATTCTTTGGATTACATTATTTATCGCGTTTACAGTTACAATGAACACAAGTAGTAGTTTTAGAAGTTAGTAGTTTTAAAAGTAGGTACATATTTATAAATTTATTGCCGTTCGATCCGGCAAAATATACATAAATGCACCTGTCGGCTCGCCGGTGCAAGTCGATCGCGTCGTCGAGGTCCCGTTTTTCGCGACGAGGAATGGCATTCCACGAATGGCGACGTGGGAAACACGGGGTTACGACTCGCTTAAAGCCGCTGACCTTCCGTTGACCGCGTTTGATACCATTCCGCGTGTTGGGCCAGGCTATCGGCGCGCGTCCCGTTTACGACGCTCTTTAAAACCCGTCGCAATAAACACGATTGTCCGCGTCAGATAATCCTTCTTGTTTCGCCAGCTGATTGCCGCCTACGCTCTGGAAAGACAAGCGCGTCAGGTCGAAGTAAAGAGAAGTCGACGCAAGCTTGCAAACGCAATTGCATACATTTGACATGTAACATTTATAATAATTTATTATTTTTATTAATTTACTATTTCCCTCGATAATTTGTCTCGCTTTTGGTATTTTTATTCTAATTTTCTATCGTACGGACAAAATCGCGCGTCCTGATGTAACGACGACGTAAAATCACCGTTATGCAAATTTTCGCGCGACTCACAAATCGCCGACTGCACCGCGGGATCGCGCGAACAGGAATTTACACGAGCGACTTAATTTTCGCACAGTCAGCTCGTGGGCCCGGCGCGCGAACACTTCCTGGAGTAATAAATAACGTGTGCAGAGAACAAGGAAAATCGCGCGGCGATACAGCCAGGCGGGCGCGGATTGCAATTTTTCTTTTTCGTCAAGGAGACGTGGGCGCGTAGCCCGTCTTTGCTCTTCCACGGAGCAGAAGCGGAGCGGTCGTGAGTCACACGACGTTTCATTTCGCGTACCGGGAATTCTGACAAGTTCCGGCGACTTCGGCGAAAGACGAAGATAATCCAGCTGAGAGAGAGACATGGGTCCTATCTCCCCTTCTCCGCGCGTTTTTTACCTGAAATGCCCGGATTAGATACTTTCCGCCGAGATTATCCTGCCTCTCTTTCCCGTCTCTCTCTCGTGTTTGCCGAGATAAAAATGTTTGCCCATCAACTTCCGACAAGAACGTTACGTATATACTCTTTTCGCGCGCAGATTAAGTCCGTTGGATTGTAAAGGTTTTTTCATAAGCTGTGATTCTCTCTCTCTCTTTTGTGACGCAACTTGTACAGAATGGAACAGCGGGTCCTTTTTTTTTAACTCGTATATATAACGCGCGTATAGCACAGTTCGTGGATGGCATGAGGAATGAGGTATTTAAACTCTCGCCGGCTTTATATACATATATCGACGACAACAAATTCCTTCTCTCCCGAAGCAGAGATGCGCCCGGTCGAGTCGATGACTCTGCATCATGCATAATACATCGAGGGTAGGCTAAGATCAACGACTTGCTCAAGGTCGAGTTTTCTAATCGCGGGAGCTACCCCTTTCGTTTAAGTTTGCGAGAATAATTAATGAAATGATGATGATGATGATGAGGATGAGGATGATGATTAAGCGCGTCTCCTGGATCTCAAAGTATGCACATAGGGCACTAATTTATGGGACGTCAGTTTTGTATCGCCGGCAACACAATGCAAGATTAATCTGAAATTCGCTAATTGTTCTAATTGCATCCCACTTAATGCGGACATTAGCAATTGTTGGCGATTGTCGCGGATAATTGTAGCGCTTATAAATTACTGGCTAGATACGGGATACGTTCGTTTAATGTTTAATGCATCTTCAATTAATGAGGCGCTTTGTAATCCATAACAATAGCGTAAATAGCTATTGCACATTCTTTCAGAATGTGTTAAATGTCAGATTTATTATTAACTATATTGATAACTGTTAATCGTTAATCTATTATCAATACAGTTTCGACAAGTTTCTCTGCCTCGGAGAAAATGTAATTTCTTTCGATCGTGGAAATTCGAAGCCTTTTCCTTCGCTGAGATTCACGATACGAGCGTAATCTTCCAACTCTATCAACAATCGAAATTTATTATCCAGCTGTGAATTTATTTCTTATTCATAAGGCGGTTTATTTTATGACTCGGTTATATAATAAACATCAGCGAATGTGTTTTATTACTACAAGCGTATTACTCTACGGGAGATGCGTTTCCTGTTTCTAGATGCATATGATTTCCGCGAAAGGAGCGCTTCGAAATATCGTAATTTTATCCTTTATTCTTATTAACTTTAGTGTATTCCTCTCACAATCAGTGGAAGGGCTTTCGGGGATCGAAAACAAAAGCGAGACGAATGAACTTTTTATCTTCTTTCGACCAAATGACCTTTCGACCGAAAAAATGTCGCGTTGAACGCATCCTGCATGCATAACGTGATTCGCGTCATCTCTCTCTCTCTCTCTCTTTCTCTGTGAAACAGGAAGTTGAAGTCATCTCATTATCATTACACCGAGTAAACTTGGTTCAGCCAACATACCCGGGGCACTCCCAGAGGCGGACCTCTCGTTACGTCGATCTCGTTGCTCCGGTCTTGGCCGGATCGATCTCACTGGTCTAATCTCGGTTAATCTCACGGTTTCTCGCGATACTCGGTTTTACGCGGTTTTACGCGGAAAATGCCAAGCTTATCGAGGAGCGCACCGATGCGGATCGACCCGCGATCGATCCCGTCGTTCATACGGAGAGGTTCTTTCAGTCATGACGTCGATGACGCGTTTCTCGAAAGATTCTTTCCAAAGATGCAATCTCCCGCCCGTAAATCAAACGCTTACCATTCATCAACGATCGATCGATCCAGATCTTGTAATGTCATTCCGGAGGGATGTGAAATCGTAAGTCAAACGAACCGGTCGTTCTCGTTATTCGGCGAGAGATTCGTAACGAAAGATATATTTCGCGTGTCTCCGGGAATCTTTTGGCGAGATCATCTTTCGTAAATGTCATTCGAGAGATAATGTTAAACTGTAGCTCGGAAAGCGCAATATTGTTACATGACGGGAGGATGTAGAAATTTATATTTCACGTCTCCAGCACGAGATGCTGCGCGGCTCCATCTCTGCCGGCGGCAGAGATAATTTCCGAGGATGCAGTCTCGGACTCTGCGTTTGTATCCTCCTGCTCTCGAGAAAACCGGTCGTCGTTTCGTCATCCCGATTATTCGCACCCGGTCGCACGGGCGTTACCCCGCTCGCACCGTATCTTATGTTAGAAATCGGGTCCCCCCCCCGTTATATATATATATATACATACTTTGTATGCGCGCCGCCGATACTTTATCAAAAATATCTATCACCTCTGATATTTCCGTATTCCGAAGATCCCGCTTTGACGCTATCTTGATTTATTATTCGCAACCGGTTGCCCGTTTCTACATTTGCACTTTAGGGCCCCGGCCTAGTAGATTCCGAAGAAATATAAGTTTCGCGATATATAACATATACACGTAGTCTTTTATATATTATATATACATTTTATATTCTATTAATGAGGAATTCTATGTGAAAATCCGAATGTTATTTGCGCGATAAATTATAAATGGAGACATAAATCGATGATCTGTTAATTGAAAATTAGGAAAAATTAGGAGGGGCGATGGTGGAATAAAGATACGCCGCATTATTGTAGGCAATTTCTTTCGAATGAAGGTGCAAATGCTCTTTATTGTACGGTATCGTTATCTGGATTATTCACGAGGCCGGTTACCGGCCTCTCTTCTCATCGTGCACTTTACGAAGAAGAAAGAGCAAAGAGCTGCTTATGCGGCGACTTATCTACCTTACACCGTTCTACTCTCGTGCTACGAATATCTCTTCGCTCTCTTGATCGTATACAGGTTCACATTCGCGATTTGTCTCTCGTTTCATTCCTCGCGAACAATGTTAGCCCCCCCGAGCGATGAAAAACTTACGCGTCCAGTTTTCGATTCTAAACGCGCCGATAGCGACAGATATATTATATGCTTGAATATTTTCTCGACGACGGTATTTATCAACTCCCCGAAGCGTGAAGAGAATCAGATTCACTCGATCCTTCGATATTCTTAAAAAATAAAATAAAATAAAAGTATAATAAAAGAGAAAGAGAGGGGGAGAAAGAGCTGATAAACGCAAAAATCGGGCGCAACAAAGTTATTTTAAAATATTCTTTATTTTAATTTATTTTGTTTTATTATAAAATAAAAAGAATCTTTGGTCGTCCTTTGATTCGACACGACTCAATTTTTCGCGGTGACAATTACTCGACAAATTGCATTGTTCGTCGTCGAATCGTGAGAAAAAATAGCGACGAGTTTTTTCACTCTTCGCGAAATCGTCGAACCTTGAAGAACGCGACCAAAGGAGCGCGCGAAACGGCTACGACGATGACGACGAATGTCGTGACGGAACTTGTGGTCGCTATAGCACTATAATTCTATCGCTCGTCTACGCGTTTAGTTTTCTAAAGCACGCATATCACACGCGTGTCTCCCTAATAGGCGCACACGCAGCTCGCGCGCCCTTCGCGCACAACATACACGCGAGTCAATGACATCTTGCCCGGCTTTCACTGATTGGCTCGCGGTGTTGCGTGTCTGGTGCACCACCGTGAGGATGAGCTCAACGGATGGGTCTCTCTCTCTTTCTCTCTCTCTCTCTCTCTCCTTCTTGGTCTCTTTCCGGATCGTCTCCCTTTTTCAGACCTTCACCGCCAGATATCGTTCGCCGGTGCAAGGTAACTTACAACGCACGATTATTCGACGGGATTTAAAACAATTTCCACTGAAATAAATCAATTTTTATTAAATCCTCTTGTTGTCACTAGAAGCATTAAATAGCCGTAATACGATTTTTTGCGTAATATATTATTCTCATATATATATGCATATTAAAGAAGGGCAGCTTAAAAAATGGGAAATATACGTACGCATTTTCATGCTCGAACTATTCTGCATCTATATAAAAATGCCCATCGATAAACCAATCTTGCATGGTCGCTACTTTTTATTTATATCACGATGCATCTGTTACGCTTAATTGCGCAATGTATTATACCAAGTAAAGCTAAAAAATTTCATTCGTAGAGACGTAAAAGATACAAGAAGGTCGCTGTCGACGCGTTTCATTCACTTCTATGATTTCTTAAAACAGACGAAGTCGCCAGTTTCTCGCAAATTTCGACTTTATGCGTCGCGTCGCATTTTCTGCGGAGATAATGCAGGGTTTATCTCTTAAATGGAGCATATTATTAGTCAATAATTCTCCCCGAGAAGAGACCCGCTTGACCTCGAATCGCGTCGTGAAATGCGCAATTGATGTCTATATCTGCGACCGACAATTTTAAGTAAATTGTGATATTTATTGCGCATTGAGAGCAGATGTATCCAGAATGTCTCGAAGATTGTACGCGATGAGTCTTGCGTAAAACTGCACGCGTTTGATAATATTTTTTTTTTGCAATGCCTGCGATAACTAAATCCATTTTATTCCGGAGCGATTTATAAGGCTGCCGCTTAAATTTTGTCATGCAACTGTCAGATATCGCAATCACCAGCGTATTGCGATACGTTATCGACGCGTTTCATTTTTACGATTTTTTTACGATATTTTTTTACCTCGTTTCACACGACACAGATCGTTTATTTGAATTGCCCGAATTTCGCATAGCGGATGAAAGTATTGCGAGTAGAAAGAAGGATGATGAAACTCGAGACCCATAAGCTAGATATACATATATGTATCACCGAGCTTCGCCTTCCCGATCTTTGTTAGACTTTTGAAATTTATGACGATCGATACCGGGGTAACCTTGGCGAGTTTCCTCGGGAGATTCTCAATTTAAGGAGAGGATTTATAGAATATATACACAAATCGCACCATCGTTCGCACGTGTGCCTCGAAAATTTTTCTACCTACCTTACGTCCGACACACAATAATGCAGCCTCGCACAATAGCTTCGGGGTTTCGCAGGTCGAGCAGAACGGTATTTCTCCAACCCCTGGTTTTCTCCCGTTTTTCTACACGCGAGTATTTCCCGCGATAAATGGCGCTGAATCGTTTCTCCTTCTGCATCCAACTCGCATTTCCCAGGCTTACCGTTTAATCGATAATCCGAGTAACCTACTTGTGTGTGTGTGTATATATGTATGAGAAGATGTACATTTTATTTAAATATTTATTATCTCGATTAGGAGAATCGGACAATTTATCTTTCCGCTTTCGACTATTCCGCTTAGAAACGATTTAATTCTTCAAGTGTCATTACGAGCTAGTATGTCAGGGTTGAATTTTGTTTGATCGATACGCTCTTCAGCATTCCGATTGCATTTTCCTTCGCCTCTGATTAGATCATCTCTACAACAAGTTGAATCGAGCCCAGTTTTAGAAGCCTAGTTTCGCAAAATGTATAACGAGTCTCGAATCGACTTCCATTATACCTCGTATTAGATAGGATAAGAACTCTTCTGACGTAACTCGCGTTGCAGTTGCAATTCTAGCTCGGATCAAAGGAACTTATAGTCGCGAATCGCCAGACCGAATTAGAGCGCATCGCTGGACTAGACATTCGCGACAAGATACGAATTCCTTCCCTGCATAATATTCTCTCTCGTTATCCAAAAACGCGAAATCTCTTTTCCTATAGGTTCTATTTTGTTATCGCTATCGCGGGGAACGACTTCCTAGACTTTCACGGTCTAGTGATCTGGTCGAGACGATAACAATCGCGTTATCGGGCGCGACTGCACAACGTGGCGAGTGTATTCCCAGCACGGAGAGTGAAACGAATCGATCGACGGCGAACGAGACTGCCGTCGCTGATAGGCCGGAAAGATTAATGAAAGGTCAGGGCCTCGTTAAGAGTACCGGGAAAAGGATGGTTGGGTTGTTTCCCAAATTTAGACACACAAACGACTAGCGTGCACAAGCTCTTTTATATATATATAGATACACATGTGTATTATGTATCTCCCGCGTTGATTTTAAATTTATTCCTCTTCTCGCTTAATTAGGAAAGAAAGCCTCGATTCTTCTCGCAAACTTTCCTCGTCGCGAGAGCGAAATCAAGTCTCGCGTGCGAACGAAGCGAGAGTCACTCATCGGCGCTCTTATTGTCCGCTCTTCGTCCTCTCGCTCGGACGGGAAATTCCGCGACAGACGGCCTGCCGAGTCTCAAGTTTAAAATTGCGCACGCCATTATGTCCGATTGCAAGAAGTGAATGGCGCGTGAATGGGATTATTTCTCTGGGAATCGAATCGATGACGCACTGCGTGGCGCGAAAACCGGTCTCCTCGTTTTCTCTCGCTTCGCGCGCTCGCAGAGCGTCAGAAACAGCGGCGTCGAGGAGGGCCCGAGGGCCCGTTTCGGCGACCCCGAGAGACTCGGGACTAAACGGACGGACGCGCGGCTCTTGACGAGGCTGACCGCCGGGGAAATTGAAGCCGAGACTTAACGGATCGCCGTCCTTCCTCCGCTCCGTTCGAGCGCGCGAAGCGAACGTCAGACGCGACGTATCGGGAAAATGACGTTCGCATATTAATCATCATCTCTCCCCGAGCCCCGCGGCTCTCGATTAATTATTTGTAATTCATGATTCACGGGCGCGCCATGAATATTTAACGGAAAGCTAAAGAAGGCGATTACTCAGGTCGTGCATCTCTCTCTCATCCCTCTCTTTCTCTCTGACGGAACGGGAGGAGGACTCGACCAGCTCGACGTGTTCGTTTGCTCGAGAGTAATTGTAAGAAGGCGCCGAAGGAAGAGACCCTCTCGATTACGTAGCGAAAAGAATGCAAACGGTTCTCCTGGTCCCGCGTTAATGTTTCGACGAAAATGCAACACGTATACATACACAGTCCGGTTCCGGAGGAGGAGACCGAACGCGAAAACGGGGGCAAGGCTCGGGGAGGTTTTTGTCAACGGTCCATTTAACCGCGCGCGTGCACACAAAGCGCGTGCACGCGCGCGCAGGAATGTATTTTTAGTCATCGCCAGCGGTATTTAAAAATAAACGAAACGCTTCTCGCCGTATAACCGTATTCCGGTTGGGCCGCGCACGGTATGCCTTATTCTCCTTGCACACCCGGTGTGTTCGACTTCGGATTATCGCGAGGACGAAGAAGCGAGGGTTAAATGCTCGCGACAGGAAGTCGCTTGGCGCTTAACGAATACCTCGACATTTGGCACATTTTTATTTTATTTACTTGGTTTTTCCTCCAAGTGTTATCTGGGTGTTTGAAAATTGCGTTGACGAATCGATACATGTATACATAACATATTATTACAATTGCGTGACACGTTATTGTTGCGCGATTTCAGGTTCGGCGTAACGACGAGATATTTTTAGACGACTTCTGGCAAATGGCCTGTCAAACACGCCTTTTTCGTCTTGCGGAAATTACGCATGTGCGACTGCAATCGCGAGATAATTGTCGCCATCCGTTCAAAAGCGGATGAGCTTTTTCAGAAAACGATGCCAATTTTCATTTTAGTTTTACGAGCTTGTTTCGCGAATGATTTTGTCAGCGAGAGGGTCAAGGCACCCTAATTTATGACGATTTATTTAAACAGTTACAAGATTGAAAATGTTATTTTTCTTTCTTCATGACGCATTCATATTTTGCGATTGTATTGTCGTATCTATTCACTATTTATCTCTCATAATTATCGAAAGCCGCATAAAGAGTGACATCTCGTAAAAAGAAATTTACTTCACTTTCTTCTCCTTTCTTCCGTCGCGATTGCGGCGAGGCGATAAACGATAATTTTAGATTACTTCAAGACGGAAAGCGGTCGCGGAGAAAACCTTTCACTGTGGGCACATTGACGGATGATCGAGGAGAAATTCTTAGGATCTAGTTTAAGATTTCTAGGACTCGGAAGGAGGTGACTCGTGCCTCTTTTATCTTCCTCCGGAGATGGATCAGGTTGATTTTGTCGAGAATGATCTCGCTCTTATACAACGACGATCCTTATACGCGACCCTTTATCGCAACCATCTTTCTATCTATAGTTAGATTCCTATCATTAGGAACGGTTCATTTCTCACATTTCAGGGTGGCTTTGCGAGAGTCTACCTAATGACTGACGTCAGTAACGGAAATCAATACGCGTGCAAGATAATTCCGAAGAATCGAATGCAGAAGATCCACATGCAAAAGGTGCGTATTTGGAAAAGCGCGCGTCTATCTCTATGCATACTTCGCTGAATAACGTATTTACTTTGTTCGTAGATCGCGCGTGAGATCATGATCCACAAAGAGCTGAATCACGTAAACGTCGTCCAGATGCATCACTACTTCGAGGACAATCTCAACGTGTACATGCTTCTAGAGGCCTGTCCACGAAAAGTATATACATATGTGTACATACCTCTTATACTTGCTGTTTATTATACTTCTTACCGCGCTTAATTCATGAGAAAAAAATTTCCCAACTCCAGCCTCCACTTTTACGATAATATCTTGGTGCTGGTAAAAAAAACTCGTCGAGAGATACCCGTGGCCGTCGTTTTATATAAATTATTTAAACCGTCTGACAGATATCGATACTCGGAGAGCGATAATAAATAACGTCATCTTTTGATTTTATTTTTCGTGTACTCAGTTGGATGACATCTTTTCAGCATCCTTGTTCGTCGTTTCTCCGCAAGTTTCGCTTTTAAAGTCCGACCTGTCTCTATCACGGCACGCAATACCTGCAGCACTAGCAATTGAATCGTCGTGTCGGAATCATTGTGCACGTCGTAACCGAGAAACAATTATAGGTGCCCGGTCTGCAAACGACCGCGATCAGTAACGGCCGTAGTATATTTTCATTCTGCCGCGCCGGAAAGAGAGCGGCACTTGCACTCTTCATGGCTGATCCGCCGACCTGTTTGTACCGTTAGGATGCGACCAAGCATCGGCTAATCGCCTGATTATCCTCGCTCTCTCGCTCGATCGTCTTTGCGACTCCCATTTCCGTCCGTTCCTCGGAGAAGATCGCTTGATTGACGATTCAAGTCGCGAAAAAAAGTCTCCGTCTATCCTGTCAAAAATCCTTTAGACACGTAAACGCACGAGTGTGCTTGCGTGTAAAGCGAAAAGGTGAAATAATGCGCGGTAAGAAACACATTGAAAGCTGACGACTTTGGTAGTAAAAGAATATTGTGGACTCTTAAAGAGAGCCCGCGCCTTGTAAAACCGTTTAACGGAGAAAGAATCTTTTGAGGCTTCTTCTCGTCGCGTGTTCGCATAAACCTCGGTAAATCATTTCGTTTCGCTAAACACGAGAGCGTGAAATAAATAACATTGGCGAGTATTTAGCGAAATTTTTCCCCGCGAATAAATTTTTTTCGCAACGCGACTTTTTTTCGTAAGTTTCTTCAGGAACCGAGAAACGGCGGAAAAAACGCGTCTTGCCCAGGTATTTTTAACGGATTGCGGATAAGATAAAATTCCTCCGAAATGAAATCGTACCTTATAAAAGAAAGAAAGATAAAGCGAACCGATCCCTCTCAAAGGGACGGTACAGGGTATATACGTGCATTCCGCGAATTCAGGACACAGCATCTTCTTGCCAGGAAACGCTTTCTTTTCGATTGTTTGCTCTCGTCTTACATAGGTGGATTTTAAACGGTTCCCTGTAATATAAAATTCCTTTTATGGAAGGAAACTCCTTTCGCTATACAGACTTCATAATGCTACGTTTATGACAACTCGTTATTACAACATCCGCAAAAATTACAGATATTGCAGATACAGAAAAAAAATACATAAAACCGTAATACACAAATAAAAAATCAGCTCACAATTCTCTAGCTACGCTTTATCGCGTCATTTAAACTTTCTGCATGTCACTAATGCGTGAAGCGACACACAAGTTCTTAGAGGATATAAAAATATCTATTCCCTTTCTTCTTCTGCTTCTTCTCCGTCAGAGCTTGATGCACGTGCTGAAGTACCGTGGCAAAGTCACGGAACCGGAAGCGCGTTACTATATGAAGCAAATGGTGACCGGCGTCGCGTACATCCACTCGCAGAAAGTCGTTCATCGGGATCTGAAGCCGGGCAACATGTTCCTGTCGGATCGAATGATCGTCAAGATCGGCGACTTTGGACTGGCGACCAGGCCCGACGGTCAACGTAGACGAGTGTAAGGCCCAGTTTGTTTTACGACACGATCAAACATGTTTTTCCCTTCACTAAAAATTTATTTGTTTATATATAATTTGTTTACATGTATAATTTATAAACGTAAACTTTATGTAATAAATAAAATTTATTTAAAAAATTATAAAAGTATCCCTCAGCATAGAAGAAGACAGAAAAATAATGAAACGTTTCACAATCCCTTTTCTTGTTAATCGGCTATATCGGTGCCTTAGTTATTCTTTGTCGACAAAAATACACAAACGGAACATCGAGATCCTTTCTCCCCCTTTTTCCGGCGCGCCAACGATTGTTACGGACGTGCTCGTCTAAACACAGACGAGCGCAGCGTCAAACGAAACATGGTAGCATGTAGACGATCGTTTGTATTCGCAGGACGATATGTGGCACTCCAAACTACATCGCGCCGGAAGTGTTGTACAAGCAGGCGTACAGCTACGAGGCGGATGTTTGGGCGTTGGGCTGCATATTGTACGCTCTACTGGTGGGCCAACCGCCCTTCGACACGGCCACGCTCAAGGAAACGTACGCGAGGATCTGCAGCAATCATTATCGCGAAGTGGACGACAGTATCGCGAGCAGGAGCGGCCAGGATCTAATCAGGTGGCTGCTGCAATCCAACCCCGAGTTACGACCGAGTCTGGAAAGGGTGAAGGAGCACGCTTATCTCACGAAGGAATACGTGCCGGCGTCGTTGCCGCACACTTGCTGTTACCAGATGCCACCGGCGTCCATCATCGAGCCACCCTCGTCACCATCCTCGGTCTCAACGGTCGCCAGGAATCAACAGGAAGCCAGCAAGTCGCAGGTGAGAGATCCCGGAATTACTTGGCTGGAAGTTATCGTCTTCAGGTCTGGCAAGTATTTCCGAAACATGAAATTTCAGATGTGGCAGCAGAGTGTCGTTCACTCCGACGTGGGGTCGCTGCGTTATCAGCAGCAACAGCAGCCGATTCAAGCGCAACAGCAGCCGCAGTTGAATCTGCTGAATCGTTCGCAGAAGAGTCTGCAGAAAGAGTCCAAGGTCTCGAGCTGGCTGGTCAGAAAATTACCCAAGTTGCCGCGATTCCGACAGCGACTCAGCAGCGTGCTGTGCCCGGATCACAAGAAGACTGGCCTCGTTGCGCAAAGTGTGCAGATGCATCGCGCTCTGGAGATGTGCGTAACAGAGATGAAACGACACAATTGCGCGTGCAATCCGCCGACCGTGGAGGACATCGTGCCGCTTTTCGTCACCAAGTGGATCGATTATTCAAACAAGTACGGTCTGGGCTTCCAGCTCTCCGACAGATCAGTCGGCGTTCTCTTCAACGACAACACGAAGATCAGTTACACTCACGATAGAAGGTGAGCATTTCAAATCGAGAAATCGAGAATGATGTGTCGAATCGTGCAACTTTTTTCGATATAAGATTAACGATCGATGTATGAATTGCGTAATTTTTTTTTATGATTGTATTGCAGAAGAGTGGAGTACATAACAACCGACGACGAGGTGACGCGATATCACCGAGAGAGAGACGTGCCGATGCCGTTGCAAAAGAAGCTCGAGCTACTTCGTCATTTTACCGAATACATGGACGATTTCTTGACAGAAGGTGAGCTTTAATTTTTTAAAAAACCGCGATTCATCCGCAAAGCTCGATTATGGCCCGAGTATTTTACTTCCCGCGCGAGAGTGCAAAAAAAAACAATACAATGGAATCATGGCGTAAACTATTTGGGTCATTATTGCGACGCGGCCTAAGGCGTAACGAGCAAAATTTTAACGCAAGTGCGCGCGCTAATGTGTGCCGTCTAGGTGGTGAGCTGAAAAAATATCGCGCGCCGCCGAGGCAGTCGAAAAATGCTTGCGTGCCGCGAATGAGACGGTGGCTGCGTACGGACAAGGCCATCGTGATGGAGCTAACGGTACCTCTCCTGCAAGTGAACTTCTTCGTGGATCACACGAAGATGGTGGTGTCGCAGGAGTCGGCGGGTAGGGGCTACCTGATCACTTATATCGACACCGGTCGTCGCGCGTCCTCCTATTGGCTAAACGACCTGCGTGACCTCGGCTGCACCGCGGACCTCTACGAGCGACTCTACTACGTCTGCAAGGTGACGCGCGAGTTTGCCGAACTGGACAATAACACGATTGCCTGACGATCGCTGGCGGATTCTCGCCGCGATAATCCTCTTAAAATTCCTTGAAGGGCAATCGGACTCGCAGATACCTGAGAGAATTAATTCTTATCCGGGCAATTTGCTTGCTTTTAATAAAGCAACGATCGAACGTTACATAGCAGTCATAATGATTATTCGGACAACTTTGAAAATTATTATTAACTATGATTGAAAGTTTTTGGATAAATCGTAACTGCTATAATGAAAATATCCGGACCTCAGTTATTAGGATAAGGGTTAAGGAAATAGCGGTGATGCAAGTACATCACGATACGTACCGTTACGCGCATTTCTTGAGAGAGAAGAGGAGGAAGGCCATAAATAAGAATGTCATGTGTGTTGGTTCGCGGAAGGTGTGTCATACAAAAGTACTGCTTGTGCGAGTGCTTCCGTTAATTTATGAACCTGTATATTGTTTCCACAAAACCGGAATAAATTGTCCGGGCCGAAATGGGACGCTTGTAAGATTGCAAGCAAGTTTGCTGGAAGGGAATTAAGTCTCTCACGCGAAGACTAGTTGAATTGATAAGTAATCGCTCGATCAGACTGCCATCGTCGGTCATGACGATGTTCCCTGAATTCAGGTAAGCTACGTATAGTATATATCGTTCCTCTCTCGTATCGATATTACATATGAACAGAATACACCTGAAATTCCGAAAGCTACGCACTATTTTTACGCACAGTGGCATTTTTACACAGATCTCTTCTCATCCTTGATGCGAAAATAATTGAATAGATACGTAAATTATCGAGATTAATGTGATATAAACGTGGTATAACTAATTGTGAGATATTCGATGACACTTTGCATAACGAAATTGTAAAACGATCGATCAACTATGAGAGTGTCAACACTATGTTACTACTACCTCTGTTAAATAGATAGCATAGGTAGCTGTTAGAATATTTATTTTTCACGGCGCGGATCTCCCTAGTTCAGTGCCTATGTCGAGTAAGTAATTGACATTCGGTAGATTAGTCTCTTGTCCGGGTAAAAATCCGTATATAATTTTACTACATTCGATAATGTGTCGTGTGACGTGTAGCATCGTTTAAAACGATAGAAATTTTTCCACGTACAAAACTCTTCTTCCGCTATAAAAAAAAAAGCACGTGTTATAAAAATCTAAAAACTTCGTTTCACGATTTATCGTGTTAAGACACCGTATTGCCTGTTGATTAAATCGCGCGAAAAAGTTGGATGTTTGAATATTTAAAGGCAAGCGATATCTTTACAACGCGTCAACCAACATAAACAAGTCCGAAAAATGTGTAAAGACGTTTACACGCGGATGTTTTCTTTTGATCTCTCGAGACATATTTTAGACTGTCGCGTTGTTTGAAGAATTCGATTTTCGCGATCGTTATTGCAAAAGATAGATCTGAGGTGCGATAATTGTGTGTGTGTGCATTGCAAAAGTTGAAAGAGAAACAGAGAGAGAGAGAGAGAGAGAGAGAGGATTGTCAACAAGATTAGCCAAGTCCATAAGACAGTAGCTGAAGGTGTAAAAGGTGTGTCTCTTCTGCGTTATTTTTTTAAGGCAGATTTTTTTTTATAAATTTGAAGTCGAATCTTAATTTCATACAGCGTTATGCGTACGTTGTACGTAATAAGAAGAAATCTCCCACGCGTGTCGAAAGAGACGCATGGTTTGTCATCGAGTACTTAAAACCAACACAAAATGCATCTTGCTGAGTGTGTATGTGTGAGTGTGTGTATGTGTTACTCGGTGCGAGGGTACGAAAAGCCTCGAAGAAAATTCTTAGCAAATCCTAGTCACGCTTTTTCCACTTTTTTAGATTTTAAGACGAGCGACGAGTGTCACTGCCATCGTTGTTACACCGTGGTAACGCGTTGCTGCTGCATCCAGGCTGTTATGTTTAATAGTTAATACACGCTATTTATATTAGTTGCGCAAGAGTACGGACTTGTTGGCAGTTTATAAGTCGCTGGAAGACGAAAGTTTGCGACGGAGGTTTCGCGCGGTGAGCTTTCTCGTACAGGGCCATGTCCGGCTTTGGAAGAATTCGTCTGCGCGGACGTTGACGTTTAAAGTCTTCTTATCGGACTAACTTTATCGGTTCGCCTTAATGCATTTCGGACCAATTAGGCGAATAAAATTGGTGAAACCGCCGCGCAAACTAATGATTAATCGTTGTATCGGTGACGCTCCCAGCCATATGTCGTCGATGAACGTTATTCCAAATGACATTCGTCGCGTCCTTTCGCGCCTTATCGCGCGCGATGTCGAAAGAATTTCCGAGAGACGCGATCGATATCTTGTCGTATAATATGCATTTTTCTGGCACGCAACGCGTCCCGCCCGAATTGTTCTACTTTCTGTTATCGTGTACATTAATATATCCCTATTATAGCGTTATTACTAGCTGCTTAGATTATCATTGTTATTCTATTATTATTATATAAATATTATTATTTTATTAATTATATTATATGCTATCGCGCTATTATCTCGCTGTCGACGGTATTATGCGTCGCGATAGCGACAGCCGCAATTTTATCTTTAGTACAATTATTCATTATTTACTAATAATGGCAATTCATCGCTGCATCGCAGATGAGTTTGTTATTTGCATCCAACGCGGAAGACGATTGTTGATCGTCATCGTCACATGTAAAGAGTGCAGTGATATTATCATATTTTATTTTTTATCAAGATATTTTTTTCTCTTTATATCGCATTACACGCGTCTCGTGCAACGAAGCGGCAATTAACACTAAGGATCTCAGAATTGTTGCTTCATGTTCGTCCTCTGTTAGAGAAGAAGAGATGAAGCGTTCGATTCGAAGCAATAGGCGAAACAGCAAACTGTCTAAGTTAGAAGGAAGAAGAGTCTCGCTAGTGAAACATTTAATAAAGCTATAAGATTTTGATAAAGCATCATATGCCTGTTCTTGAGACTTTCATATGCTACATCTAACGTAAGTTTATTCCAATCCTTTACATGTAACTTACAACAATTTATATATATATATACATATATATATGTACATTTAATTTGTTTTTTTTTATACACATCTACTGTTGAAATACTAGTATAGAATGAAATATGAGATATTTATTTTTGAATATTTCGTTTTTTTTCTCTCTAAAAATGAGCAAACGATAAAAAATTCGTATCATTAAGTGCTTAAATATATATCGCTTAAAATGTTAATTTGTTACATTTCTTGGAAGAAAAAGATTTATATTCTTAAATGCACTTAAACTTGTGCGCGTTCAATCCTTACAATCCTTAAGATCGGAAAAGATTCCATATCTTCCAAGAAATCGTCACGTAGAATAAGAGATTACATTATTTTATTCTACAATCATCTTCCATCTCTCTATTAATCTGAACTCTTTTCACTCTTTCCAATCTTACCTTTATTCGAAGAATCCTCTCCTTCTCAGAATTCGTATTGCGTGACGAAGATGAAAATCTTGGCGACGGCGCTTCCGACGAACACGGCATTGTGATAGATCTCCATACTGAGATCCAGCTCGATTTCCTGCGGCCCCGGGATGCTGCGCGTCAACACCAGGACCGCCTGAGACGGCATCGGTTTCTTCAGGGAGAAGCAGGACTCTGTGGCGCGCGAGATACCCGGTGGTGCGCGCACGTCCACCAACGCCATGGTGAATTGTATCGTCGAGTCGGGCTGATGACTTCCTCTCATGGTGAACAACTCCAGTCGGCCGTTCGACGGAATGGGCAGCATGCTCACGAAGGTGATGAAGTTGTAGGAATAATGCGAGGGTGACCGAAGGCAAGCCAGATCGTCTACGCGGCAGTATCTCGAGGAACGTACGCAGCGACTGAAACAGCAATGAATTGGTTGGTACTTGCGTGACTTTATTGTTATCAAATAATTGATGAAATATCGCGATATCGAAAGATATCAGAAATTGAGAATCTTTATTATTTCATCATAAAAATGATTACTTTTTCCTCACGGGGTCCCCGTGATATCCTGAGGGACAGTCTATTCGATTGCAGCGGAAGCTACCGCGTGTATTCTGGCACATCTCGTCCGGTTCCTTGCAGACCTGACCGGTCGCGCACTCATCGATATCTGCGAATACACACGTGGAGAGATAATTAGGTCTACGTCGTGGCACGTGGCGGAATCGTGACCGCGCCGACGCGAATGTCGTGATTGTGCGAGATTGAAGAGATTGCGAGGAGCGCGCGTTCGTGCTCGCCGGTGACCCTAAGCGGATGCCCTAGTTCGTCTCGCAAACGGGTCAAGTACAAATTACACCGCTTCGCTTAACTGCGGGATAAGCGTGTAGGAGTAACGCGTGTTCGCGTAACTACAACACCGTGACTCATGGTGTGCAAACGGGGACTCTCACTTTCCATCCCCCCAATTACCATATAATTGCTATAGCAATTACAGATTTATATCTTCGATGCTTCTTCCGTTTCCCTTTCTTCCTACCAATTGTTCATCTTCGATATTTTTATATTTTGTTATTTTCTTCCCACCTCATTTTTATAAATTATATGAGAAGGAATAAAGGAGATTTTTATACCTTGACAAGCTCGACCATCGATGCCGAGTCTATATCCATCGGGACACTTGCACGCGTAACTGCCCGGCGTGTTCTCGCAGATGCCGATGCAGAGATTGTCGTCCTTGAATTCCGTACACTCGTCGATGTCGCTGCAGGATCGATTGTCGGCGTTTAGCCTAAATCCGGCTTCGCATCCGCATCTGTAGCTGCCCCAAACGTTCATGCACCTGTGCTGACAGAGCCCAGCTGTTCGCTTACACTCGTCGATGTCCTAATAAATATCACTCGTAATTAAATGTTGTATACAAGTAATTTTTATATTATCACATATGTATGCTATATAATATTTTAGTTTTGAAACGTGTGATTTATAATTGTGACAGATAAAAAAAATCTTTCACAAAACGTTACTAATTGAAAATTAGTTTACATTCGTGAATATTCTAGAGATCAGATTGTGTTCTCTCGCAAGATTAACTTTTGCTTCTATTAAAAACCTAATGGTTACATTTCAGATGCACCTAAACAAGGACAAGAGGATCATGTAATCGTATTATATCGATAATAAACTCACTTGGCAAGCACCAGAGGCACCCCCGACGTTTTCAAAGCCCTCGTCGCACAAGCATCTGTAGGAGCCAACAGTGTTCTCACAGCGGCTGTTGGATCCGCAAATTCTGCTGCCGTAAATGCTACATTCGTCGATGTCGACGCAGTCGTTGTTCGGCCCGGCCGCGTGGCCGGACGGACAAATACAGTGATATCCACCCTGTCTGTTCTCACAAGTCTGTCCTTTGCCGCACTCGTGCGTTCCCTCCCGACATTCGTCCACATCGACGCAATACTGTCCGGACACGGGGTCCAGGGTATAACCGGGTGCGCAGATTACTCTGGATGCGCATCTGTAGGATCCCAGAGTGTTGATGCACATTTGCATAGATCTGCCGCAAGGATTCGGCGTTCTCTGGCACTCGTCTATGTCCATGCACTTGCCACCGGAGCCGGGCTCGAAGCCGCGTGGACAATTCGGCTGAGGACCGGTCGGGTTCGGCGTCGTCGTCGTCGTCGTCATCGCCGCCGTCATCCGCGCTGTTGTCATCGGCGATGTGCGTGCCTGCGGAGTCGGTATACGCGGAATACGATCGCAACGATACGAGCCCAAAGTATTTCTACATTGATACCCGGGCCCGCAATCGTGGCTACCAAGAAGACACTCGTCGTCATCCTCGCAGATCTCGGTGGCAGCATTTAACGTATATCCGGTACCGCATGGCAGGAAACGCACGCATGTATAGCTGCCGATCGTGTTATCGCATCGTTGTGTCGGCAGACAGTTGTTGTCCTTCGAGATAGGAAAATGTTAGATATGTCGATGAAGAGGAATTTCGTATGGAAGAGATGTAACGCGATTCTCTAATTTATCTTCTTTAAGATAAAAAGAACAGTACTATGTTTACAGATAAAATCGTATATTACCTGTAATTGGCACTCGTTGATATCGACGCAAGCTTGAGTGAGATTATCGCGTCTGAAACCGGTCTTGCAAGTACACACGTAGCTGCCCATGGTGTTGACGCACTCTTCGTTGCTGCTGCAAGCGTCCTCGAACTCCCTGCACTCGTTGATGTCGACGCAGCCGCGGTTTCTCACAAACCTGGTGCCGTCCATGCATTGTTGATTCGCCGGTGCCGGCATCGCTGTCGTGGGCGGTTTCCTGGTGACGGGGACAGGCAACTTCGCACAGCTGTAACCACCCGGTTGATTGTAGCAGATCTCGTCGCCGCACGAGTGCAGCCCCTCCGCGCACTCGTCCACGTCTATTAAAAAATACCAAACAAAATATTTTTCACACAGATATTCAAAGTTTGAAATACTTTTCGCTTCGTTAAACGGGTCGTTCAACTAAAGTATTATCAGGACAGATTCTTTTGACAGTATGTATTTTATTATTATAAATAGCGAAGTTTTATTACTCACTTGCAAAATAAACATCAATATGCTTTCAAATTATACAGCTCTGATGAAAAGCATAATTGAAAATAATTGAAATAGCGTATAACAAGGCAAAACATAAAGCATAATTTTATTAGTCATACAATATTTATGCACAAACAATTGTTAATTATAATCAGTTATACATGTATATTCAACATTAACAAGAACAACATAATTCACTCATGCATTTCCTAGGAAAATTTATTCGAACATGCTGCAATCTGCATAATCTGAGAAGGTTTGATATTCTGAAGAATTCTGAAAATATAAGAAATATCTAAAGTTGTTAATAATGAGAGTTCTACAAATTCTAAGTTTTCTACATAATATGTTATAATTGAAAAATACATAATCAAAGTATTATTGTTCGAAAACCAAACCAATACATAACAATCAAAAAGATAGAAATGTATTTAACATTTTAACAATTTATATACGAATTATAAACTGCATAATTTTATAAAAACTATCAGATGTGTACCTGTGCACATGCGAAAGCGAGTGTGATACCGATAGCCGGAAGGACAAGCAGGTCGTTGACGTTGACGAGGGGGAGGAGATCTTTCGCACCTGCGAAACGATAAAGTCTAATTTCGATAAAGTATATTTTCAAAAAATAGTTAATCCTATATATTTTTTAAAAATATTTTTAAGAATATTACATATTTTACTTGTCGATCAAATGCCCACATTTTCGGTCAACTATAGTCAAGAGACCTTCACGCACCTGTATGTACCCGGCAGATTGACGCATCTCTCGGAGAACTTTGCGTCACACTTGTACCGCCCGGTCAAGCATTCGTCGATATCCTCGCATTGCCGAGTACCCAAAGAATATTGGTATCCGGACGGGCAGGTGGGTAGCCTGGTTAAACACTCGAAACCGCCTTCTTTGTTAATGCAATACTGATGCAGGTCAAGCCGACAGTTGTGCAGGTTCTCGGAGCACTCGTCGATGTCCAAACAGGTGCCGTTGAAGGTTCGTTTGAAGCCGCGGCTGCAGGGAGGTATCATTTCGCAGACGAAGGATCCGTTGGTGTTGACGCATCTACGCATCGAAAGTCGCACAACATAGATCGTAAACATTAAGAATTTTAAAGGATCGTAGAATTTTAATAGATCGTAAATCCTGATATTGATTATTACAAGAAGAAATGTTGAGAAAATTATCGTAAACGAGAAAAAAATGAATCGTTATAAAGACACAACGCGTCCGCAATCTCTGTGCGAAATACATCCTGTATAATTGAAGACTGCACACCTGTGCGTAGTCTGAGGACAATCGTGCCGACCTAACAAACACTCGTCCACGTCCTGGCAGCCTCTCGTGGTCGTGCTAAAGTACCAGCCGGTGCTACACAAAGGCGAGCAATCGTAGCCTCCCGGCGTATTTGTGCATCTCTCGTGATCGCGACATCCTGGACCAACCGCGCATTCGTCTATGTCCACGCAATAGCCCGTATTCGCGTCTCTTTTGTATCCTAGTCTACACGGTTCCGTGGACCAATAACGATCTTGACTCTGGAACGTAAATACGAGTTATATAAATTAAATTGGCAATTTTACGTTCGTAAGATGAACATATATGTTGCTCACGAGACTACTTCTGGACACGTGTGCTTGGTTGTAGCGCGAACCGATGAACGATCTCCTCGTTATTGCGCTACTAGCCGTGGTAGTCTTGACAGTAGTGGTGCTGGTGGTGCTGGTAGTAGTGGTGAATGCTTCGCAAACGTAAGAACCGTTCGTATTGAGGCAATAATGAGTCAATGTGTTGCAGGTGTGCAGGCCGAGCGCGCACTCGTCCACGTCCTCGCAAGATTCTTCGACGGGGAATCGAGAGTCGATGCGCTCTCGGAAACCGGATGGACATGTCGGGGTACATCGGTAACCGCCCTGGGTGTTGACGCAACGCTCGCCTATTCCGCATGCCGCTATCCCGTTGATGCATTCATCGACGTCTATGACGAATAATAATTAAAGTAAAATGATAATTAAAATAATAAATCGAAAAGATTCTAATATATAGATACAACAAGTTCAGGTATAAAAAGTGCTAGCTAAGAGCATAATAAACAAAGTTGCAGCTAATATCTGGCTCTTACTAGTCCTCTTTATATCTGATGAATTTGTATTTAAATGTTAATTGATGTAAAATGGATCTTCAATGCGATTTATTTCACGACTCAAGATCCAAAGGTACTCGAAATCAAAAATAATCACCGATGCAGCGGCGAGATTTTCCGTCGAAAAAGTAGCCGCTGCCGCAATCCTCGATCTCGTTCATGACTGGCGAAATAACGCTGCTCGTTCCTTCCGACTTGTATCCCTGGCTTCGTCCGTCATCGCGTTGATCGTCATCACTCTCCGTGGCGGATGTATTCTCGCTCTTTTCAACTGGTACGCATCTAATTTTTTTTTATTAAAATAAACTGTTAAGATTGCTTGTTTTTTTTTTTCTTTTTCTAGCCAAATATCGCGATATTTTCACACCTATAACTACCAAGCTCATTGACGCAACGCTCGTTGTGCTCGCAAGAGTACAATTGTTCGCTGCACTCGTCGATGTCGACGCATTCCGTCATTCCGGAATCGTTTGCTGGTTTGTATCCCGCGAAACAAATCGGTTGCGCGTTCTTCCGGCGATCGGCAAGATCCATTGTGAAATTCTTCTCGATCGGAAGAACCGGAAGTAGATTCGCCAGAGTTTTCATACACTTGTATGCACCCTCTGTATTAACGCATATCGTGCTGGGATCGGGACACGGATTGTTCGATTCGATGCACTCGTCTATGTCTAAAAGAAAATCGAAAGATGCGTTAAACACAGATTGCAATATTCATTCAAAGAGATTCAATTTATTTTTAAAAAGAAAAAGCGACGAAATGCATGAAACAAAAAAAAAACATCTTGTGTCATTGCAAGTAGCTATGAGTTTAAATGTTCTATATAACATTAATTTAATAATTTAATAATTGTATAATTTTTTATCGCACATTGATTAATCGTAATCCGATATTAATTATCTAAAGCACGTTTAAAAAATTAATTAATTACTCACATGCGTAAGGAAGATACGAGGGTTAGGCGAAGATGCATGCGGAATGTGAGATCATCGTGGATGCGAATCAAACTCAGACTTTCGAGTCAATCGAACGAGATACTGTTCGATCGAGCTTTTACATCGAAGATGACGAAGAAAAATGCGAGATGCGCTTACATGCCTGCGTAGTGGGAGAGGTAGTTGAGGGTTAAATTCAAAAGTTAACTTTGTCAAAAACGACGCTCGTGTGTTGCGTACCTACATGCAAAGAAAATTCACTGAATATCATCCAGAGAGAATGAACGCTCACCGACACAAGCACCCAAACCGATATTGTACGTGAATCCGTCCCCGCACTTCATGTCGCACTCGTAAGCACCCTCGGTGTTCCGACATTGCTCGACATCTGTCAGACAGCTGTGAATAGCCTCCGCGCACTCGTCCACATCTGATTAACAAAATAAGCGAGAAAAGGGAGATACGAGGGAAAATTATTATTACTCCACGAGTTAAAATTCTTCACTATCTGATGATTCACGTCATGCGATATTACCTCTGCATTGCTGCAACGATCTGTCAAACTTAAATCCCGCGGGGCAAGACTTCACCCCGGTCTTCTCCAGACATGTGTAACTACCTTGCGTGTTGACGCAAAACGGCTTATCAGCGGTACAAGCGTCCGATAAGACGGTGCACTCGTCGATATCTGCAAAAACAACCGTAATATGAAACACCGAAATGAGAGATGCATTTTTAATTACACCTACCTACGCATAAACCTGTACGTATCTCCCATTGATAGCCCGGGGGACAAGCTTCGTAGGGTGCGTTTTTGGCGGATCTCACCGTGACGCAGACGTACGATCCTATGGTGTTTTGACATCTACCGCCAGGACACGTGTCCCGCTCCAGACACTCGTCCACGTCTGATGGATGGATGGATCGGTGTCGATGGAGAGTTGGGATCACATGCGAATGCACGATCGCGGAAACAAGTACATAGCGCAGCGCGATTGAGGGATAGGACAATTAATTAATATCGTCGAATAAAAAAAAACCGAGAGAAAGACACAGATTTTCTCTCAATCGCGCACAAGCGAGGTACAAGACAGAGATATAACAGTGCTTCAGCAAACATAGCGATACAGAATCGACGTACGTGAAATATAAAACATTGACGGAGTCCGACGATAGCGTTGCATTGACATTAGGTAAGGAGACGCGCGTTTTTATAATTATATATATTACTCACGTTTATAAAATAATGAATTTTGAATGTTATACGTCACTTGCCCTTACCTGCATCTGAAATTATACTTTCTTAATTGTATACATACCGTCGCACACCTGATTAGTGGCATTATAACGATAACCCGATGGACACAACGGCGACAATTCGTTATCTTCGTCTTCTGGTTTCTTATTATCCTTGGGCGACTTTGGAATACAGGAACGTCCGTCATCGGCCAAATCGTATCCTGGATTACAGCTACATATAACAGCCACTCCATTGTCGGTGCATCGTTGTTCGCAGGGGTGAGTCGATTTGCATCTTGAAGTAAAAATTTCATTAATATTATTAATTAATATTAATAATACTAAAATAATAAAATTGATTTTCAATGTTTTGTAAAAATTGCGATATTGTTGCTAATAATTAATTGGAATAACAAAATCCTTTACAATGTTAACTGATCGATAGCGCTATTTTTACACATCGTATTTCATTTACCTTTTTTTAGAATAAAAAAAAGATCTATATTGAGGATCTATATTATTTTTGCGTACCTGTCAGTCGGCAGATCTTGCCTGCAAGTCTTCCCGTCCTCCAACAAAGTGAAACCGTCACGGCATTTGCAATAATACGAGCCCAGCGTCGGTACGCAAATGTCAGAGCAAAGCATGCCTTTCATGAGTCGACAGATATCGTCCAACTCTGTGAAAATCGGAACGCGCGATTTAAAATAGCGCTCTCGCAGAAAAAAAGTTGCGACTCTGTTGATGCACTGATGGTCAATAATAATGTCCCCTTTCCACGTGCTCTGCAGAACACGTGGTTGCGATTTGACATACATTTATTTATAAAACAAATATTTAAGGGAGATCCTATATTATTGAGATAGATTGTAAAAAGAGAATATTTTTGTACAAATTACATATTATACCTGGAGTTGGGACCGAATATGGTGTGGATTCCGATGGTGATATAGAGGATGGATCGTCCGATGGTGAAAATAAGGGTGATGTGGGTGAAGATGGTGATAATGACGATGAGGATGATGGCAACGATGACGATGATGGCGACGATGAGGATGGCGGCGATGATGATGATGATGGCGATGATGATGATGGTGATGGCGACGATGACAGTGACGGTGACGATGACGGTGACGATGGCGATGACGGTGACGAGAAATCCAGATCAGTTTCCGTGCTTTCGCTCGATGGTTCACTCGTAAGATCCGTCGTGGAGCTCGGCGACGCTTCACGACAGCACTCCAAGAACGCAGGATCCCATGGTATTCCAAATGAAAAACTTTTGAAGGAGCATCCTTGACCCATAGATCCCGCGAGGATACCTGATTTCGATAAAAGGTCAAGATAATCTTCGTCAAAGATAATTTATTCGGGAAAAATAAAAGCTTATCCGTCGTTTATAGAATATACAAGATAAATTATAGAGATTTAATAAAAAAAATTCACCTAGCTTGCAACCCTCGCAACAGTCGCGATGGTGATCGCCGCGGTTGGGTGTCCGCTCGCGCTTGGAGCTCGTGCTCGTTACACACGCGAGACCTTGACGCGCATCCGCTTTTCCTTTCTCGCATTCCAGCTCGTGGTAAGCTCGAATGCAACAGATGTCTACGGTTTCAAGGCAGAGACCCTGCTCCACCCTCGCCACTCCAGTCACCGGGCCGATAAATTTTTCGCACCTAAGACCCTCGTTGGCCCAAGAAGTGCCAAGATCGCAGCATTTCTTGAACTGTGCTTCCATTTTTCCCTCGACAACCGCTGCTATTTCGAGCGATAAAGAATAAGCGAGACATGTGTAAATTTGCTGGCGGAGGACAAGAATAGTATGTCATTGAGAAAATTTAATTTCAATTTAATTTATTCTACATATTTAGGAATTAATTTGATTAAAATTTCGATTATTATCGAACTTATTGATCAAAATTAAACCAAGTCGACGAAAAAGAGACGCGCAACTGCATAATTTTTTTCAATAACGAATGCCTTATCTTTGCATGTAAATTAATGTTAGAAGTGACTAGCTAACTAGGTCAAACGCTCTATTTGGTTTTCAAGCTTATCACTTTCTCGATGTCTCCCTTTTGTCATCTTTCTGCTAAAAAATATAGCTTTTATTTCTATGCAAAATTCCAAGTATAATAGAGAATCTGATATTTTCTTTTATATACATATATAATGCTCTTTTATGATAATTATGTCATAAAGTGTATAAGGAAACTTGTGAACCTATTGATATATATCTATCTAGAAAACTAGAAAAAAAATCATGCTTTGCACACTTTGATAAGAGCGACGAAATCTTATTTCTCGGAAAGTCGACGTGAATTTTCTCGCTGACAGATGCGAGTCGTGTGTATTTTATCTTGCAAAATATATATCAATCTAACATGCAAACAGTTTCTACTACAAAGAGCTTAGAGAACTCTGCTTCAATATAGCGCTTTCAATTGTCCTTCAATATGTCTGATCTATCGTATAATGTGAAAATTAATTTATATCAATCGACGAAAGTTACGCACATCACCCATGAGCGTCGCGCGTATTTCTTTTGATATTAAATCAAAGCACAAGCTGCTACTAACAATTTAAACTTGATATTATATTTTATGAAGTATATCTCACAGATAAGTAACATCAAATTTGATTTTTTTTTAAATAAAAGAATTAAAATATATAAAGAGTCACCAGAAATATAATACTCGTTTAAGAATAATTTTGCTTGCGCCTATGTTAATCTCTCTTAAATATATATAATTATTGTTATCTTTTTAGAATATATTTGTGCGATTAAACTTTACTCTTTGGAATTGCCTTGTAGTTTTGAAATATCAAATGCGATATTCGTGTAGCATTCTGCGTGCACAAATAAGCCTAGGTCAATGGAGAAGTAACTAATAGGATGATTTGCTTAACGCCTGTATATACATTGAGCACCGTCGCGACGCAATGAAATTTAGTTGATTGCAAATATCAGCAATAATAATAGTTCGATATTATTTACACAAAAAATTTAATTAAAAGTTTTTTTCGAATTTGCTCTACAATATTTTAATTTACGTCTCAACTATTTTATTTAAGAAATTAAAATTTCGTTTTACTTAATATTTGTCGAGATTATACATATAGTATCTCTATGTAAAGAAATAATTATCATCATCTTTACATCAAAAATGGAAAATATTATAAAAGTCAAAATTAATTTAAGAATATTGCATTTCTTTATATTTCATGATTATCTTTATCTTACCTGAAATCGGTGAAATTTTTCCTAAATAATTTTGAATAATTTCTTAGGCGAATTTTTACGAGAATTTAATCATTATCTGGATTAACAATAATGATACCTCGTTGCAGCTGCTCCAGATGGACCACCAAGAGAAGGACAATAAAGGACGCACCAAGATCGATATATCCTGCCATCTTCCCTCATCGATTTTTCCACTCGATTGTTATATTCGCGCGAATTTTTCACGTCGATCAGACACCGCAGTTTGATTTATTTTTCGTCAATTGAAACCTCTCCTCTCTTTCGCGCCGAAACTTGTTTGAGAAAAAAGCGATCGCTCTCGACGAAAGTCTCGCTCGGATGCGTCTCGACGAGCGCTCAGCTTGCATTGAAGCATTTGGTTCGCCGGCACTTTGGTTTTGTCATCTGCACCTTTGTACATCTCCCTCGCAGGTCGGGGCCTCTCCTTCTACCCTTCGTCTTCATCCTCCCTCCTTCGTCTACAGCGCCGTTGCGTAGTAGACGAAGATTCCCGTCTTTCTCTCTTTCTTTCTGTCTCTTTTCCTCTCTGCCTCTCTATCTCGTTAGATATTAACACGTACATGATGCATTTACAGCATGCGAATTCTGTATATTCGTGTGTGTTGATTAATAGCGTGATGTTCGAACAGAAAGACGTTGACAAGCTCGAGCATATATATTTCAAAAGTGTACTCTACAATTAGACGAAAATGATTAGAGAAGAAACTTTGAATGACTGACAGTTTTATCAAAAGCAGATATACACTATATTTTAAATTGTAATTTATTAAAATATACTTGTGATCCGCAGTTTGACCTTTCATCGATGTTCTATTCATTGTATGTACAAGTACAAGCTTTAAATGTTGATACAGATTCTTCCCAGAGTTACGAGGCGGCCCCACCACCTCTTCTGGATCTACATCACGTCGTCTTCGTGGTTTCTTCCGCAGCTCTTCTGCTCTTCTCCATTGGCCGCGGCACAAAGGACCTTTTTTTGCCAAAGAGCTTCCTCAACAGTGGCCCCCTTGTCGTGCGAATTTTCGTAGCCATCCACCAGGCGCCTACGTTGCCTTCAAAGGGAAATTTATCATCCGCATAAACTGTCATGTAAGTAAATATTATTATTTATATACTATTAATCCCAAAGAATCGTGTAACTTTTCGTCCTACAATTTTGAATAATTGTTTATTGTTAAAAAATTTTAGCGCACACATATATCGCGGAAAAGATTGGAGAAAAAAATTCAAAGTACATCATGACTCTACTCTAGCATAATCCCAGATAGCACCATGTCCAAAATCGGCGCATAAGACATCTTTAAGATACTTTTAAGATGTGTCTTTTGGATATCATATATATCAAAAGACTTCTTAAAGATGTCTTATGCTCCAATTTTGGACATGGTGCTGTCTAGGAATGTTGTTACAAAAGTATCGATTTATAAGCTTGCAATAGTTGCTGATTTATAGTAATCGCCTCAATTTATACATTTATATTGGATCCTTATTCAGGGCGCAAGATGTATATCACTCACGCATATCGAGGCAGCATTATTGATGCTGACCGTGACACGCGTAACACCCTGGCTCACAGTGTTGCGTATTGTAAAAAAATCCCGCGCTTCTATACCGCCAGAAGCCAGAAGGCAGAAGCACACGCGTCGTCCTCCAAGTTCGCCGTTAGCGTCTTATTATGCGCAGCCGCGTCTTCGAACCTGAAGTGGCGCTTTTTTGCCGTAATGACGAGGACGAGTGGCATATGTGCTTGGTGGTCTGCTTGTAATAGAATGCCAGGCAAACGAGGACGGCGTGTGATCATGCGCGTCGACATAAAAAGCGGACAATTTGACAATTCACGAGGGGGAAAAAAAAAGGACGGATGGTTAACGCGTAAGGGAGCAAAGTTTATTTGATCGGCCGCTTCCTGTTCCGCGTTTCCGAGCGCCGACAGTTTTGTGATCGCGGCTCCCACGCTATCGGAATATCGAGAAAAAAAATTCAGAACGGGTTACAGACTTTTAGTTCTTTAAAAAAAAATTAAGATACTCTGATCATTGAAGAAAAAAGTTGCAAGTCACGACTCCAAGATTGTGGAAGCTTTTTATAACTTTTTTTTTACTTACAATATTTTTCTCACTTAAGAAAAATTTGTAATTAATAATTTCATGTTATACTTTATAAAGACCACAACCATATGATCGATAAAGTCATAACTTAGACAAATTCATTGGCTAGTGTGGTCGATTAATTTAACTACCCTGTTGATTAATTTACTAGCGATATAAAAATAAAAAACATATTTTTTTTACTGCTGCAATGTAAAACTAAATATCGTTCGCGCAGCATAAAATGTATAACTCGCGCGCACATACTCTTCTAGATCTAAATCACTAATGGACGATATTAAAACTCGTTTGTATCTCAAACTGGCAACTTTATTCGATTGATTTGTTGCACGATTATGTAACATACACTAGCACGTTGTCTGACGTGAAGGAGGTTTACACTCGTGCTCTCGCGTCTCATCCTCACTTATCATTTATCCTTCGTGTTGGACAAAAGAAGTTTCATTATCATATATTCGGACAGTTTTCCCGCGTGAGAAAGAAAATGCACGATAAAAAGAAATATATTACAACTCTCGATCCCTAGGAGGAACTACTGTTTTTCGCACAACCAATCGAATCAATTAATAGGTATCAGTAATTATAATATATAAACACACAAGGGTCTAATGGTAAAATACGAATCTTATATTGGTCTTAATATTTCTATATAATTTTGACATTATTTTCCTTTTTTCCCACACATGTGTTAGCGAGTAACACGTATTAATCTAATAAATACTGACAGAATCGTATTCGAAGAATGGGAAACAACGCGTATTCTTAATTAAAAAATATCGCTGTTGTACTTTGCTCTAAAATTAGACAATTATAGCTTATCTTATCAAATTAAGACTACCAACGCTTTCTATTCGTGACGTAGTAATTACTTGTTTTTTCCTAGGCTTCGAAGAATGCAAGGTGATGAATGAGAGATTCGCGAGTTTAATTGATATAGGTGTGATAGTAGCCGACAAACTTGCATCTTGATTACTTGCTTTCTTCCCTATTGTAATGCCGACTATAGAAGATGTAAAGAACATCGCCGCCACTTTATACGCTTTGATCTTGTATCGCTGTCATATATATGATAATCTCATAGAGTGAAATCATCATTAGAAGTACATAATGTATCAAATGTGAGAAATGTCCACGAAATACACTTATTTTACGTGACGATGAGTAAATCGTGACACGAAGTGTGGAAGAACGTGAACGAGGTGAAATAGGATCAAAGTATCTTTTTGAGTGTGACAAATTAGTACGCCATTCTATTATTTATTAATAACTTAATCATCTATTAATTAAACTAAACAAATAATATTTTTATATTACGTATATAAATATATATTTATATACAAGAGTGATTTTGAAATAACTGTGCTATTCAATAAAGAATCAATGCTCAGAATAGGATTTAATATAAAGTACATTCTCTCATTTCATGCACAAATAGTTAAAATATATGATCTTACATACGTTACAATCTTTCGTCATGCTTGAAACATTAAATTTAATGCAGTGATATTTATTACTAAAACGATTATCAGTTTGTAAAAGTGTTACACATTTAGATTTAAACATTAAAATAACAAATAACAAAATAGTTCTACATCTCATATAGGCTGAATAAAAATTAGATAGTAACACATGAATATACAAGTTCTATGTATTTTTCTTTTTTTATTGGAGACAACATTGTAACGTGTAATATTATCAAAAACATATATATTACATAATAGCATAGCGTAATTTTTAATTATGTAATTTATAAATTCTCTGATACAGATTTCACTATACACATTACTAGAATATAAAATCATATAAAAATATCGGATTAAATTAAAAATCGATGATAAAAAACTTGTAGTATGTAAGAGTGATATAAACAGATTGTAAATTGTTAACAATCGTCAATTGATTATAAAATATTGTAACACTGTCATTTCTATGGTAATACATTTTCAACAATAATTGTAAAATATAATAAGTTGATGGATCATAGCAAAAATAAAACTTTTATTCATTATTTGTTTTATTTAAAAATAATAATAAGATAAGTGATGTAAAAGTTTGTATACTTTACGTGCAAAAGATACAGTTGTCACTCTCAAAAATTCTACTTATGACACCTCGCTCTGGAAGTCATATCTAAAGAATAATTTTCACGAGAAAGCAATAAATTGGAACTCCCCACCTAGTGTCTCGTTCTACTTTATCCTAACTTATCGATGAATCCGCAATATTAAGAACCAGGTGGATATTTTCCTGTCGCACATTTTAAGAGAACGACGACTAGGCCATATGAATATAACTGAGGAAGAATTTGTTACATTCTGAATTAGATTTAGTGCAAGAGTGGAACCTATCTAATTTAATCCAGACCCTTTCCTTTCAAACCATTTTCAATATATCTTAACAAATGTTGTCTTTTTATACATAGGTTCTCAATTGAAAGGGTCTAGATTCTCTAAATATTCTCTGTCTTCCTCTATTTTCATACATATATATATATATATATATGTAATATAATATATATACATAATATATATATATATATATATAAAGAAATGTATCCTGAGATTTATTCATATGGCATATTTTCAGTTCAGTAGACTTTCTCTGCTCTCGATTGATTTAGTGCACACAATTTCATTCATTTTTTTTCTTTACACTGTGAAATATGATGTTAGAAATCTGACTCCGACTCTATTCAGGTTCTTCTCCCTCTGTAACACAATTAAATCGGCCTCTATGTAATATTAAATGTATTATTAAATGTAATATTAAATATAGCATTGTACTATGCGTAATATACAAAATTTTTACCTTCACGATCTACTTCGTCATCTACCAATAAATCATCCTCTTCATTTACACCATCGTCTTCATCATTCACAGCCTCCTCCTCATCATCATCATCATCCACGTCATCTTCGACTACTACTATACTGTCATCTCCTTCCTCTCCTTCTCCTCCTTCATCGCCATCATCCACACCATCTTCCTCTTCTTCCTCTTCTTCGCTTTCGCATTCTTCACCATCACCCTCGATACCATTCTCAACATCGATATCTGGAGCTAGGTAATACTGAAACCCACGAAATCATGATAAATAACGTATTATTAGATGCAATCTCTCAGATTGAATACAATCACTTATATGTACAAACATAAATAATGTTTAAAGTAAAAAAAAAAATATATATATACCTGCAATGGATTAGGCCACATATCGTCTTTAATTAGTTCAGCTATCTCATCTGAACTCGGATCTCCATGATCCGTGAACCAGTCGAAAAATGACCTGTGTTTGAGTGGCCTCTTACGCCCCTTTAATGGTGCTTTGGTTTTTGCTCTCTTTGTTAAATCCGCACCCTCTTTCCAACGAATGAGTGTACTTTGAGACGCTGGATCTCCTGCAAAAGAGCAGGAGATTCATCGCAACTATGATACTCGATTAAACTATAAGTTACGCCCCATTTTTTCCAAGTCGCATTGCATACTTGTAATCTCTACGCAATAATAAATTAATGAGAAAAAATTAACAAGAAATGCGCTCACCGGAAGATCCTAGGTGAAATTCCTTAGTTAAAACATCATTTTCAAAATATGGATTCTCATCAAAGTAAAAATTAATTCTATAGCCAGATTTGATATCTTCGAACTCTTCAACTTCTAATTTGTTTAGGAATCTCAGTGCATCCTCCTCGTCTTCTTCCAGTATTTCTGCTATTTCTTTGTTGTTTACAAACTGTAAGCTTCTCATAAGGAAATATATAGTGCTGGTCAATTTGACATATGTAATAATTCAAAGTTTAATTCAATTTAGAAGTATCGACGATACGTTATACAGATTTGATCTCTGTACGCCTGGCGTTACTGGCCTAGTTTACATCGTACACTTGATATGCGTATCAAATAGTAAATAACTAGTACATTGATTCAGTTATTGGCTGATTAGCTCAAATGCACTACTTGATACGCGTATCAAGTGCTCGATGTAAACTAAGCCACTAAATTAATACGAAAAATTGTCCCGTAATACATGATCGCGCGTTCTCGCGCCGACTAGGATGTCGTGGTAAATAATGAAGAGACCGGTAACGTTAATCCGACAAATGATGTAAACGCGTATGTGATTTCTAAAATCGGCAAAATCGCACAGATCGCTAAATGGTTATACACGCGTATACAAGTAGGCAAGATGGCGGCAGTCGCCGGCGGACGCCGGCATCGCCGAGAGAAACGTCAAAACGATCTCGTCGACTTACGGACGGCGTCGTCCGAAAAGGATACAGCGGTGACCCAAAAGTTGGGTATCCTCTTGATGATGTCGTTACGCTTCTGGAAGTAGGGCTTGCGCAGCTTGTTATACTTCTTCTCGACTTCGAGGATCTCGTCGCTGGCCTTCTCGTTCAGGCCATCGATTTGATTCTGACAGCCGTCGATCTCCTCGAGGGTCTTCTGTATCTCGATGTCGTAATCGCGCGCGTCTCCCTCGCCCGAGCCCGGGTCCTCGAGCTCCTTGGCCTTTTTATTCGGCGACGACATGGCTGTTGGACGCGCGCTCTTGTCACCACTACCAACCACTACACACGCCGCACTCTGTTTATTTCCCGAATTGCGTTCGCTCTCTCGTCACGCCGATGCCGAGTGCGCGGCGCGCATGCGCGAGTCAAGTGATTGACGGCCGCGCGATATCTAGATGGGAAACTCGCCTCGCCTCGCCTCGCCACGCCGCGTCTAAAGCTCGTATCGCAAAGCGAAATTAACAACGATCTTTCGGGAGAGGGAAGGTACGCACTTGCGCACAGTACAATTGCACACGTTGCAATTGCACACCGTGCTATTAGACACATAAAGTTGCGCACAGTTCTTTTGCCCACTGTTCTTTTGCGCACCGTGCTGGTAGGCACCCCTACCGGCGGGGCGGGTGCGGGAGGAGGGGCCGAAGGCCCCCCTTGCACCCCGCGCGCGCGCGCGCGTGTGTGTGTGTGTGTGTGAATAGAGCATGTGTCGCGCATTTTCGTGTGCAAACGAACGGTGCGCAAAAGAACTGTGCGCAAAAGAACTGTGGGCAAAAGAACTGTGCGCAACTTTATGTGTCTAATAGCACGGTGTGCAATTGCAACGTGTGCAATTGTACTGTGCGCAAATGAAGGCTTCTCCGATCTTTCGACATCTTTCAAAACTGTGACATTGAATCTTATATTTATTTATTTCGTATCTCTTTGATTACAATTGTGAGAAAACACGTCACATAATATAGAGCCCATTTTCGCGAATTTCTTAAAATTGTGATAAAACAATAATTTTTATAAAGCAGGAATCGTAAGATGAACTTGTATAATACAATTTACAAAGTGCACTTGTACAAAAATTATTATGTAATTTTGCAAAACATGAGGGAGATTTGTCGCAAGATTTCGCTTCGCGGGAGCGTGAATCGGGAATCGAAAAGTTTGGAACGGAAAAGCACGTTTTCTCTCGCGAAGATCGAAGATTCCGGCGGATAAAAATGTCCGAGCGCGAGATAGAACCGTCCCGCCTACTGGCTCGCCCCCCACTCGGCGACGTCGGCGCGGTCGGCGTCGACGAATGGCGATCGGCGCGCGTCGTCGCCGGCAAGCGCGACCGCCAATCCGCGGCGGCGTAGTATCGTCGCGTCCGGGATGTCGCTCACGGAACCAAGATGGCATCTGAGGACGGTGCGGGTATCGTGTCAAACGTAGGATGCGATGTAAATAATACGAGCGACCGTGCGCCGGACCTAGTTGGGAGCGAAGCAGCGGACGGGACGACGTCCGGGACGACGTGGCGACGCGACGTCGTCGTCGAGAGGACGGCCGCTCGCGCGAGCGATCCCGCGGGTGATTCGCCCGGGACGCCCACGGGTTTCCCAGCAGCGTCACCGTTTCACGCGAACACGGAAGGGCACGCGTCACCGAGGGACTCGGGCCCCGCGAGCTCGTCTCACCCGTGTGATGTGGATGAACGGGTCGCGGGCGACAGCGAGACGTTTACCCCACGGCGCAGCATGTCTCATCCTGCCTCATCTCTCACCGACCGTATCCTGGACGACCGCACCGTTCGTCTTCCGGAAGAAACAGACGGTAATTAGCATTTTGTGTCACTTGCCGTTGTTGTTGCGTCCAGTCCTCGGAGAATATTTCGAGAACGGATCTGCATATCCTTTGTACAATACAATCCGAGTTGCCTCACAGTTTATGACAAACAGATTTTTGTGCGTCGATCCAGTTTTTCTATTACGGACATAACAATTAAATAATTATTAAACTGAATTTGTTCAATTTGGAAAGCTATGTATACCTACTGTTACTTATAAATTATCTTCGAATAATATTGCATATATGTGTATAGATTTGTAAAAAATTTATATCTTTCTAATTTATTACTTTTTTTAAATATATAACTCTTTTTAAATATATAAAAGATATAAATAATGAGATATTTAATCTGCAGATGTATTAGTATCGATATATAAGAGAGCAAATTCCATTTGTTTTAAATAGAATAACAAGAGTGAACTAATTATAGCTCCACTTTCATAATATTAACTGTTTGTCACAATGTATACTATACGTTTGTTTTTTCTTATATTCTTTTAAAATAAAATGACATTTTTAAAAATGTTGCTATAATTTATATAACTAATCAAGTAGCAAAAGCTGAATTTTATTTCTGAAAAGAAAATAATTTTTTCCTAAAAAAAAAAAGCAAAAAAAAAATATCTTACATAATAAATGTAAAATCAAAGTAACATACAGTTTCACTTATATATTTTAATTAAACGGAGTGTTATATATTTGATGCAGGGAATCCAGATCATTGCAACAATGATGTAGTAAAAGCTGCCAGAGAGCCAGTTCAACATGTTATACATGTAAGTACTAATAAATTATATATACTAGTAGATAAGCAATTTATGCAAAATATATTTTATATTCATATATTAAAATTAGTGAGTATTAGGTTTTGCAGAATTTTTTGCACACACTACTATAAATAAAATAATTCCTGCATATTTTGCATTGTAGATTATTATAGAATATCACAATATTTGTCATCTATACTATTTTCTATTTAGGTTGATTCTGCATGTAACAACGACATGATGTTATCCGGAAACATGCATGCGTTATCTACAAAGGTAAAATTAGAAGGCTGTGTGAATTTCTCCAACAACACCCCGCAACTTGGAGAAAGCCCGCAGAGCAATGGAGAAGTGATCAGCAGTCCCAGGAGTCCTGACTATCCTCCAAGAGTTTCTGTCAGTCCGCATCCTCGTAGTCCAGACACGACGTTCTCCATCAGCATGATGTCGGCCAATTCTACAGTTATTATGGACACAGCGAAATATAATGAAGAGAGTGCTGACAATGTGGCTACGCGTACAGATGAAACGACCGAGTATCCGTTTTGCCCATCGCCATCGGAAAAGATTAGCGACTCACAAGTTGACATTACGAAAACTGAATCGAATAAACAGCAGGATGCCGAAAGTGCTGATGAAAAATACATCACAGATAGAGAATTAAAAGTAGAATCTATTGAAATTAAGAAGGAATCGACAGACTCACTACAGGAAAAATCCGAATGGTTAGAGGATGGTTTCTCCACTGTAGATAGAGTGGCTGCTACGATAGTAGCATCTCAAGAGAAATCCACCGTTAATTCATCTTCCAGTTCGCATTCAAAAACCTATTCGTCCTCGAGGGAGAAACGTTCGAAAGAAGACAGACGACACTGTTCACGGTGTCAAAAACGTAAAGGGATAAAAAGAGCGAGTATCGGTGTACAGTGCAAACGAGATCGACATGTGTTATGCGGTAAATCTTCCCTTTCCTTCTCAAAGTCGACTAATGAGAATCTAAGGTTAAATCTACAAACGAAAAACTACAAGATGCTTAATAATCCTGTGATGAAAAGTGAATTGCTGGAAGGCCTAAAGTACAAGAAGTTTATTCACATAGAAACGTATCCCAATGGCGGCGCGACGGTAGTCCATATGTATCAGGACGAAATTGAAAGTTTATCGCGCGAACAAATGGAAGAATTGGCGCAAGAGTACTTCAAGGTATAAATTGCGATTCTTGCGATGCAAAGCTTTTTCAATTTTGTATCGCAGTGAACGAGATTATAATGAAACCTTTCTATATTTCTCTTCTAGGTGGTTTTCGGCGAAGACGAAAATGGAAATGCTCATCATGTCATGGGTATAGTACACAATGCAGCTGCATATCTACCCGATCTTTTGGACTATATGGCGAATAGTTATTCTACATTAACTGTAAAGAACGGAGTATTGGGTAGGAACAGCGACATAGAAACTACCACAATGGCTCAATACAAAGATCAAGTCTGTAAAGCTTACAGCAACGGCACCATTAGATATGGGCCGTTGCACCAAATAAGTCTCGTGGGCACTGTTCACGAGGAGGTGGGCGGATATTTTCCGGATCTACTGCAGAAATTGGAAGAGAATCCGTTTCTAAAAATGGTAAATCACAAACATATTTGTAAATTCACATGTACATTTGTTACATCAATTTGTTAATACAATCGTATTCTGTATTCTAGACGATGCCTTGGGGACCCTTGTCCGTTGTGAAGATGGACACACCGCAGGAATCGAACGATGGCCCTATCCTATGGATCCGACCAGGCGAGCAGTTGGTACCAACGGCCGACATGAACAAGAGTCCGTACAAACGACGCAGGACCGGTATCAACGAACTGAGAAATCTGCAGTACCTCCCACGACTGAGCGAGGCACGGGAGTACATGTTCGAGGATCGTACGAAGGCGCACGCCGATCACGTTGGCCACGGATTGGATAGAATGACCACGGCGGCGGTCGGTGTGTTGAAGGCTATCCACGGCGGCCAAGCGTCCGAATACAATAGGATCACAAAGGACGTTGTGGCTTTTTACGCCGGTGATTTTACCGAACTCGTGGAAAAACTGCAGTTGGACTTACACGAACCGCCGATATCACAGTGCGTACAGTGGGTGGAGGATGCGAAGCTGAATCAGCTGCGCAGGCAGGGTGTCCGTTACGCCAAGATAAATCTCTACGATAATGATATATATTTTCTACCGCGCAACATCATCCATCAATTCAGGACGGTATCGGCCGTCTCTAGCATCGCTTGGCACATCAGATTGAAGCAGTATTATCCAGAGTCGCAACACAGTTCGAGCACTAGGCACATTCGTGTTGTAAATGAGTCGGCTCATCGTATCAAGGAGAAGAAACCTCTGGAAGCTGTTGGCGTAGGCGACGAACAAAAGGAGAACACGAATCGCCAGCGCTTGGAACAGAAACTGCCGATTGATCCTCTCGAGAAGGCAAAGGAGAGGGCGGCCGAATATCAGGGTAATTTGAAGAAATCCGACCAGCACGGGAAGCATCGCAAGAGTCGACATCACTCCAAACATTCATCACTTAAACAAAAGAGTAAGGAAGACGGTAACGACAATGCATCATCGGATCCGTTCGACAGCACCAAGTCGTCCAAGAGCGAAATCAATGAACAGAAACAGATTAACGACAAGAGGGATGAGAAGAGATCAGAGAAAAAGCATAAGGATCGTCGTCGCAGCAGCGACAAATCGAGCAGTCATCACACGCACAGCAGCAACGGTAGTTCTGATAATTGTCACTCTTGTAAGAAGAAGAAATATGACAGCAACGGTCACAAGCTCGATCATCGTTGCAGTCATCATGAGAGATCCAGCAGTAAGAGCATATCGAGTAAAGAAACTGTTTCTAGCGTAGTGGAAACAAGAACAGTTTCGAAATTCGATAGCTCGTCCTCCTTGAAGGATGCTAAGAGACGACTAAGTGGATTATCTCCGTTAAAGGACACGTCCGGAAACGGAGATTGTCCGACCGTTCTCGAGGAGGAGATACTGAAGCAGCGACAGGCCGTTGGCAAAACATACGCTACCGAAGTGGTGGACAGGGCGCTGGAGATAGCCTACAAATCGAAGACCGATGTCGAGGAGGTTTGCCAGTCGCTGCGTGCTGAAGTTTCGGAGGCGTCGAAGGAGGTGCTAGAAAAGATTCATAAAGAAAGCTTTGAGATTGCCGAACAGTGGTTCAAGGACGATACCACGAAATTAGAAAGGTACTGTCATCTCCTGGAGATGGAGACCGTGTTGGCGTTCACGTCGAAGAGGGACTGCGCGACGGAGAATGCCGTTAAGGCGTTGATCGAAATGGCGGAGGACGAAGCGAAGGAAAGAGCGAAAAATGAGAAAACCGCTGACTTTGCGACCAGTGACAACACATGCGACGCAAATTCAACGAAGAGGACAACAACAACGACGCCGACGACGACAACGGCGACGACAACAACTAGTATTTCCTCGTACCCTTCCATTGCGACCTTCGCGTCTCCGTCTACCGAAAACGAAAGACACAGCAACGGCAGGAATGGCAGCAGCGATGAAAACTCAGCGAAATCGTCCGAGTCTCAGGCGCATTCGAAATCAAAATGCAAGTGCAGAGACGAAAAGGACTACAGGGAGCGAAGGCACAAGAAGAAGAGAGATCACGAAAGAGATCACGAGAGGCGGGAGCGAAAGCACGATCGACATCACCATCGGAGCCCCCAGATAAAATCCGATTCTAAAACACCCGACGATGCTGGCAAGGACGATGCTGCGAACATTCCCGAGTTGTCGCACAATTATCCGATCGTCGAAAAGTCGGAACGGTCCAGTTCGAAGGATGACGAGAAGAAGTCGCAGGAGAAGAGGAGGAAATGCCACTGCGGTCATCACTGCAGTCACAGACACGGGGAGAAGAGGTCGTCTGGGAGCAGTAGCAGTAGCATCGACAGAGGCAAAGACAGAGTCAAAGACAGAGTCGAGTCGTTCCCGCTCGTGACGGTGCATCATTCCCACTCTTCGAGTTCAAGACACAAGAGGAAATCCAGCTCGTCCACCGAGCACAAGGAACCCAAGAAATTGTATGTAGTAGAAAAGTATTCGAGCGCGCAAATCGCCGAGTCGAGCACGCTGGTAAATGTGACGACAGCGATCACGACGACGAATTCGACGACGACGGTGACGACGACGGCGACGACGGCGACGACAGCGATGGCGATGACGACGACGGCGACGGCGACGATGGCAACGACAGCGACGACGACGGCGACGGCGACGATGGCAACGACAGCGACGACGACGACGGCAGCGACGACGACGACGACAGACTTGTTGCCGGAAAACACTGTTGTGTCAAACACGTGAAAAGGTTACTACAATTATTCTCGATGATTATAGTACAATCCGCTCGTTAGGAGCGCGAGTCTTGCACGCGGCGGAACGAAACCGATGCTTCGTTCGACTCGACCGCCTAAAATGCGAAGCCTAAAACGAGTAATTCTCCATCCGGTGCGGCTAAACGTGCAAGCTTCGCAATTGGAACTAGAGAGGCGATAGAGAGAGAGAGGAGAGAGGGGAGAGAGGAGAGAGAGAGAGAGAGACAACGGAGAAGAAATTATGCATCAGGTATATATCACGGGAAACGTATACTCCTACCAAAGTAGAGATCGCCGTGTTTCAATCCAAAGACGAGAGATAGGACCTTTACTGATTGAGAGAATTTGCTACTTTTCTCCTTCCCGCGACTACAGATGCATATGTACACTCGTACATTTAAACACACACACACACACAGATATATTATACATACCTATATACAGACATACACACCGCCTTAGTCTCGAACCGAGAAGTTTACAATAAAGTTTACGAGAAAGTAGTTATTCTTTAGAAAATACTTATACATTTACACATGTACACACATACACGCATGCATTCTCCGATACAGGATCGCAAAAATTATTTTGTTACAAGAGAACTCTGGACGTTCCACACACATAAACACACATATACACACCACACCCGCTCTGAGAGAATGAAAAATAAAAGATATTTATAAGATATATGAGACGACCAAACGAGAGGTGTATAAAAGGGGAATTTGTATAAAATCGCGCGATCGCGCGAAGATTAATCTCGATTGATGCGACGGAAGTGTGTTTTGTACATAAATATTAAAATATATTATGTTCTTTTCAGAGAATCGTATCTCTCATCACACACGAGACTCGCTTAACTTATTTATGTGCGTTCTTCTATGCGTTAATTATTTATGATTTCATTGGCCATTGTGCTATAACGTGAAACGCTCGGTCCATATTATATACGAAAGATTTATCAGTCGACGCGGCCGTTTTGCAATTCTTAATAGCGCAATTGTAGAGATTTGTGCTATAATCGAATATTTATATCTTAGATACGTAGGATGTTGTAAGGAATGAAAATATGTAGGACATCTTGTGCGTATGTCTGCGTGTGTGTGTGTGTGTGTATGTTTATGTTTGTGCGCGATGATAAATGTAAGATAATTAAGGTACTGATCGTAGGATAAGGAAGACACTTCTACACATGGTTTTATGTTTGATACATACGAAAAACCGTCGCGATGAGAGTCAAAAGTGACTCGACGACATCCTTTATATTATCTCTCGAGAGTTTATCTTAACGAATAATAGTTACGTATTACATTAAGGATACCCTTAACTCTCTCTCGCTAGAGTTGCTAGCCGATACTAGGTATCGCCGATCTTTCCCTAATAATTCTTTCCACACGAGGGGCATAAAAAATGATTATCTTTTAATATCGCGGAGAATCGTTCTTCCCTTTCCTTCTTCGTTTCTTCGCTGAATCGTTAAAAACCGTATATATACGTTAACAGATGTACAAACTCTACGCCTTCGCAGACAGAAAATTATTTGAAACATTTGAGACAGACTGATCGTCAATGACATTTTCTCGGCTCCGACGTACAACGGATTTCCGGTTCTCCGGTCGATCTACATTGAGAGAGAATTTTCTCTTAGAATTTACCCTGAAAATCATGGTAATCGTCGGACAATATAGTATGGAAAGAATTTTATGAGAATTTCTCCGATTAATATTTATCACAATAAAATATAAAACATGTTTGATTAATTTTACTAAACTGCATAGTAAAATTAATCAAACATGTTTTATATTTTATTGTGATAAATATTAATCGGAGAAATTCTCATAAAATTCTTTCAATGCCATATTGTCCCACGATTACCATGATTTTCAGGATAAATTCTACGAGAAAATTCTCTCTGTCTATAAATTCTCTATAGAGTTTTTCTCGATTCGTAAGAAACGCCGACGTATAAATGTCTCTATATACGGAGTATATCGATATTAAATAAAAGAGCGACACGCGAAACCGAAAGAGTCTGACGGATCTTGACAGGACATACGTTGTACATATTGAATGTGCCTCGCGTTTGCGACAGCGAACTTTTCTTTTTCATTATATATCTTCCCGTATATTTCGTTACGATGTAAATAGCAATGATGACTATATGCTTTATTTTGTAAGTTATATGGTCGTGTGTTATGCGACGTTATACATTATATTCTCGATATTCTGACGTATATCGAGACACTAATAAAAATGTCGATGTTACGCTTTCGTTATACATGAAAAACCCGCTTTCGGACACGTCTTATTTTGATTTTACGTTTATTTATATATACATTTATATATGTTCACGCTATATATTCATTTAATTTTCAGTTGTTATACCAGTATCGTTACTTTAGGATAATTTCGACTGCAGATTTCTGTTACAATGCGAATTTTCAATAAACAAGTTTGCGCAGTGTAAATATATGGAGCAAATTCTTTTACTGGCTTTTCTCGCGAGGTGAAATAAAATAAAAAAGATAAAAAAAAAGGAACATTTACACCGGGTGATACGTACGACGAAAGTGTACACAGATGACAGACGCGTACATATATATTTAGTATTCCGCATGGAGGATATACTCACGATTTACTGTATAGAGAATCATTTTCGAGCACATGACAAGCGTGTACAATTGCTGTAAATTTTAGTTCTATAGAATCGTAGGTGCCTAAAGTCTCAGCAATGATCTAATAAGATGATCGTCAAAAAGTGTGAATCTATTCATCCGCATACATATAGAGAGACTTCTTTTTAGACTTTTCTATCCTTAGAGATCTTTTCGAAGAAAGTTTCTTTTTCTTTCACACATTAAATAAAGCAAAGCATTGTCTCCTGAAAGGAGCAGACTTTCGGCGAATTAATAATTGACAAATGAGAGGACACCTTAGAGCATATTATGCGAGAGAGAAAGGTATAGTAATTCCTATTCGTTTTCTATACGCGTGCGCTAAATTAGCAGACATGAATGACAGCTCCAAATTTCTTTTAAAATAGATAACTGCATAGCAATAACAGTTGCTTAGAAACAACATTTGCGCACAGAAGACGATTAGGAACTTATACCTTTCTCTCTCGCACATATGTTGTGAACACTTTCAGACCAGTATTCTCCCTCCATATCTATATGCTCTAAGGAGGACACAAGGGAGGAAGACACGCGTGCGAACCAAAAAAGAGTGTCATGAAAATTTGATTTGACAACGAGCGGACAATTACTTAAAAAGAAAAAAATACGATAAACGATATGTCCTCGCGAGAAAAGGACCAAAATTAAAACCAAAGGCCTCCCTCCCCTCCCCTCTGCGAGAGGAGGCTCGGATCGATTGTAACACTTTTTGAAGTCAAAATCTGATTACAATTGAATCCAAATCTCCCTGCGAGCGTGATTCGCTCGCAACGTAAATGATGAAAAAAAAAGGAAATAATCATAGGTGCTGAATACTGAACGACACTTGATATTTTAAGGTGCCTTCGCTCTGTTCATTGTAGTAAAGCTGTACCAGTGCGTACAACTATAAAGCTGAATTGATTTACTCGATTCTGTAAAGATAAATATTGGTTTCCATGTGTATACAAGTAGAATAAGTGTACATTTTTTCATCGCTAGCGATGAACGCGAATATATATTGACGAACGTGCTGTTTCTCGCTTCCAAATGTTTCATCGTGCATGTGAACTTTTCAAAGAGAAAGAAAGAGAGAAAAAAAAATAGCAACAATGTGAGTAAATTTTTTTTCACGAAAGAGATTTGTAGACTGTATAACAGACATCTGTATAAACTGTAAGATACTGAAAATTAATTTAGATGGTCGAAAAATCGCGATATTTGCATGAAACATTCAGATCGCAAAAGTCAGATTTTTTTTCGTCAAAACTCGATTGCAATGCAAATATCAAATTAAGAGAAATATGCCGATTAAGACACGCAACGACAATTTACCGAAGTTAAATTGTTTAATTGCAAAAAAGATTGCTGGCTTAAGACTAGACACACCATATTTTAGATTTTTTAAATAGATTTATTATATATATTATATTTAAGTTAAAATTATTTTTACATTAGTCGAAAGTAGTTGGAAAAAAAGTATCAAAGCTATCTTTTATCGAAAAACGAAATGATTTGCATATCAATCTGTTCTTTCCAACTACATTTACTATATTTTGTGCAATTTTCTTCTATTCTGCCTTTTCTGTGTTCAAAATATGAATACTTTATTTTACTCGAAATATAACAAAGCTTGTTAAAAGAAATAGATTCAATCAATGCGTATCGATTGAAAATCTTTGATTTCGTGTTATATAATTAATATTCTACTTATCGAAAGATCTAGGTTGCCGAATACAAAGTTTCATCGATGCCAGAATGAAACGAAAAGTGCAATCACACGCATAATTTATTTTTATTGTAAAACAAGGTTGCGATCATGAATCAAGTTGATGAATGATCGATCCGATAGAAAACATTCGCGACAAGTGCGTTTCTTTCCGAATGAAAAAAAACATGCAAAGCGAAATAAGAGTCGATTTATCCAATTTTTCACACATTAGATAATGATCAGCTGATGTTTATATAAATATGAGAAGAGCGAGGAGCAAACAAAAGTATATAAAAAGCATCCTTTCATTATCGTTCTATTAAAAAGAAAAAAATGTCAATTTAACGTTGATTGATAAGAATTCAAGAAATATTGGTTAAATCGGCTACTGTACTCTGCTTTTCAATTAAATTTTATACGAGAAACGTGTCGTATCTCGATTGTACATATATTAAGTATATCTTATATAGGCCGTGCGATACCGTATGTGAAAAATAAATACCACAAACTGGTCTAAAGTCGATCCGAGCTGTCTATCTAATTGTAAAATCAATCTTGTATTTTTTTCTTTTGATTACAAAGAGATATAGTGCATTACAGTCTTATTTTTTGTAATGATATAAACTGCGGCATTATTCACACAAATGCACTTTCTTAGAAATAACAAGTGGATTTCAAGTAAAAGGAGAGGGGATATTTCGGTCGACTTTATCCTGTTTTACGGTAATTTTATTTCTCTCTTTTTTTCACACTCTTCAATTTATATTGCAGATTGCAATCTTCGCATTTTGCTAGCCCAAGAAAAGAATAATTTTTAGTTTCGAAAAAAATCGCATCTCTAAATACGAGTGGCTGATTCCTCAAGAGTCATCGCACTAATACACGTTGTGTGTGTATATATATATATATATATATATATATATATACAAATATATACAAATATTATATATAGATTATATATATACATGTATAATATATATATATATATATATATATATAATATCTATACATATATATAATATATATATCCTATATATATCTTTATATGTATAGATATTATATATATATATATATATATATATATATATCCTATATATAAATATATCTTTATATGTATAGATATTATATATATTATATAAAATATTGAAAAAAAAAAAACTCCTCACCCTTTTCTCACATCAGTGCATATGATGACGCTGAGGAAGCGGAACACGATGATGCACTGCACCGAAATTTGCTCGGGCGGAATTGAATTCGCTCTGTAAATTTTGTAAATATATATATATAAGTCTAGCCTCTTTGAGAACGCGCAATGACAAGCCGGGATGCGAACGAAACACATCCGAATAGAATACAAGAAACGAATATAAACGAAAAATATTATATACGAGATAAAATAATAATATATATATATATATATATAAAATTACAAAGTGCGACTGTCGAGAAAGATGCGTTTGAAAGATAAAATATTATTGCATTGAAGATTTTCTCACGGTTCTATTATGTAATTCCAAAATTATATATACCACTCGACAAATGTAAAAGCGCGGTTTTAATCTGATAAATTGAAACATTTCAAAGAGATGTGATTCCACGCTACCTTGCTCGTTTATTTTTTTCTCGTTTCTTGTATCGCGTATGTGTGCGTGTCGTACAGTATCTTGGTCTCTGACATGTATACAAACATATGTAAATGTAAAGATAAAAAAAATCAACGCAGGGGACACAGGATGCGATAATTGGCGCATATTTATCGTTATCAAACATTATAAGACGCATATATATACATATACATTTATATTGTATATGTATATATATATATATTATTATTGCGTTGACAGTGAGGAATCATATATATACATATATATATACCAGGTGTCCCATTTTAAAGGACCCACTCAAATATCTCATTGTCAGAAACACTGCGTTAAATCGAAAAATGTTTCCTACAAAAGTTGTAGGGTTTCAAGGGGGACATAACATAGTAATATTCATATGACCTTGGGCGGCGTCTCCAAGGTCAAATGAAGGTGAGAATGAATTTTGAAAAAAAGAAAAAATATTAGGAAAATAAAAAAATGCTTCAGATAAAAGTTGTTCAAATTAATTAGTAGAAAAAGATGTTATAATAAAAAATATGGGTTTCCATTTAAAAAATTCATTCTCACCTTCACTTGACTTTGGAGGCGCCGCCCAAGGTCATATGAATATTACTATGTTATGTCCCCCTCGAAACCCTACAACTTTTGTAGGAAACATTTTTCGATTTAACGCAGTGTTTCTGAGATATTTGAGTGGGTCCTTTAAAATGGGACACCTGGTATGTATATATATATATATATATATAAAAAGAAGTATATAGTTATATATAAATATCGTAGCGTGTAGTTTTACATATTATACCCATCTCACACGTGTAGAAGTCGCATTCCAACGTCTAAGTTTTTAATGAGACAAATAAATTACTTTGGTCAAAGCGAGTGTTTTTTTGTCTCCTTCCTCATTGCCTTTGCTTATAATTTTTCATGCTTTATTTCATATTCTCACGTTTCTAATCGTGCGTCTCATTTTTCCAGGAAACGTCACCGCACTTGTGAATAAATTACACCTATGACGAAATAAAAGAGAGGAAACTCACAGGAAAATATTGCCATCGTTAGAAACTGGCCGAATGAGCTCTGCGAGTGAAGCCTAAAAATAGATCCGCCTATCACCATCGACATCATCTACCAATATGGCAACCTTTCAGCAATGCAAATGTTATAAACAATAGGTACAAAAAACGCGCGTCTATTTTTCTCGCTTGAAATTGATCGAAGAAGATTCTCTCTCATTATCCGTTTATTCTCCGCAGAATAATTAAAAGAAAGGAATGGATATTTTACATTTGAATCCGGGGAGAGGAAGATGTGTAGGGAATTCGCGAGTCCGAGGACGCAGAAATGTCGGCATTGCTGTTGCGTATCTCTCGTGCGTGCGCGATCAGATTCATCAGATATCACGGCGCGTTCGTCCGAGTCGGACTGATTACCAGAAGTTCTCACAAATTTAAACTCTCAAACAAGACAAATTAAACTAAGGAGAGAAACGCAGATCTGCTAACAACAATCCCAACTATCCTGGTAGAGCTAAGAGCCAGATAACAAGAAGAAGAAGAAGAAGAAGAAGAAGGACTACCTCGCCCTCGCACTAATCGTCGCCGCTCTAATGCCATTCGTCACAGTTTCCTCCGCTGGATAGGAGGTCGAGTTCCTGCTACCCGCCAGGGAGATGCGACAACTGTGACTCGTGTAAGCGTAGCTAATTCGACGACGGTATCTCCTGTACGTAGATCTGGCGAATAAAGTGATAGGTGCGCGTACGTCTCCGTCGAAAGGACGGCTCGAAGGTTAGACGCGAAAGGGAGCACGAGATACGATCTACGAGGAATATAAGTAGTAATCGACGCGGCGAATCGCGAGCGAAGGCGGCGAGATGGATGGCAAAGTGGACGACGAGAGTCAGCGTAGCATCAACGACGGTGACTGGGTCTGTCCTGACTCGCAGTACGTATCGTAGACTTGCATTACTCCGACTTGTCTCGATTCTCAATTTTACATCCCGCGCAATTATTTTATACGCGATCGATTTAATAGACCGATACATGCGATTGAATTCATAACTTTTTTTCCTCTTTTCTTCTTCTAGATGTGCCAATGTAAATTTTGCCAGACGAAATTCCTGCAATCGTTGTGGAAAAGGTATGCAAAGTAGAAATGTTACTGTTATGTTGATGATAAAAGAGTTGCTTTAAATTGTAGTTATATTGATTCGTACTATAAACATGGAATGGTTTGCGTGTTAAATAAAGAGAGAATGTAAACATTGAAATATTATTATAATCACTTAACATGTGCATGAATCATAGACATTTTATTTAACAATCTTTTAACAATATTTAACATCTTTTGATACAGACAGAAGTGAATGTCCAAAGAAGAAAAAATTGGGTCAAGAAATTGGAAAAGCAGCTGCAGAAAAGAGCAGAGGCCTCTTTAGGTAATGTCATCTTTGATATATATTTGTTATATTATTTGCAGTTAATACCAGAATAATAAAAAAAAAAAAAAACGAATTGCTTGTGTACAAAAGTTTACAAATAATAACTACATTTAAAAAATGGAGTAAGACAAGGACAGACCCTTCAAAAGTAAAGCCGACATTTCTATCTGCATATTAATAACTTATTTATTAAATTCTAATGCACATGTGCATTATACTTTTGGAATAAACTTATATATTGTTTTACATTTAAATCTTGTATGTATGTGCAAAGATTACACCCGTGCATATGTGATAATTAAGTGCAAAAGTGCTTTATTGCAGCGCGGACGATTGGCAATGTAGCAAGTGCGGCAACGTCAACTGGGCTCGTCGGCAGCAGTGCAACATGTGCAATGCTCCAAAGTTCGGCGAGATAGAGGAACGCACGGGATACGGAGGTGGGTATAACGATCGAGGAATCGTCGAATACAAGGAGAGGCGGGACGATGATGACGAATACGACGAGTTTGGACGGCGCAAGAAAAAGCGGAAACTTGAAAAGAATTCCGACGACGACTCCAAGGATTCCAAGTACAGTAGCCCGTCGCGTATTAAATCTAGAGATAAAGAGGAGAGAGACAAAGCGGACGAAGAGGAACAAGAAGAAAATGTAAATGTAATTTGAACGTGATGTGGATTGAAGAGTGTAATATCGAAAGAGAGACAACAGCAGATAAATTACCATCTTCAATTGCATTCATTAAAAATGCTTCGGGTGTTTGATTGGTATCTCATAAATTACAGGAGGATGAAGAGGAAGAAGAGGAAGAGGAAGAGGATGGTGATTTATCTAAATATGATCTTAGCGAATGGGATGATTTTGCATCAGCGAAAAACAGGTAAATATATGTGCGATTGTGTTGTTAGTTCCGTGTAAAATATTACTATGAATTTCTATTTTCTTTTTTTTTTAGTACGAATGGAAGCATCACGTCGTCGGAAGCGCAACGGTCAAGGTAATTAATAGCGGTAATGCGATGCAAAATATATATCTGTTATTTAGAATATTATTTCAATACTATATTGACACGACACATTGCTTTCCCATTGTTAAATTAAATATAGAATTATAATAAAAAATAAAAAAAAAAAAAAAAATTTATTATAAGGCGTAAAACCTATTTACAGAAACGGAGATAATCGGCGCGATTCAGGCACATCCAACCAATGAAAGGCTGTACAGAAGGACAGGTTTGACTTGGGTTTCGGGTATAAAATTGATTATGATGATCAGTTGCAGACAGCATACAGTGTGATGAGTTTTGCTAAATAATGTATAGTCCCAGATCCTTAAGACTTAAAGTATAAGCTTGCTTTTATTGCGATTATATCTTGATATATCGCGTAAAGACATCGAGTAGAGATTAGCGTCGACTTAACGAATTTCTAAGAAGCGCAAGCACGCTTCTCGTTCGATGTGTGACTTGTTTTGTTTTACAGGTTAACGGGAGACTCGAAAGAGACGCAACCAGTTCTCGGCAACTAAGAAATATACACAACGCAACAAGATTTAGTAATTTAGTATGCACCTTTGGATATATAAAGTGGCCGATAATATGTGACTTATTACAAAGGAGTCGACTAACGATAAGCTTTACATTTATATAATTGAGCTCATTAACTTCTCGTTGATCCTAGGGAAGCAAAATGTTAGGTCTCCTATTTGCGCGGGTATATCGTTGATCGTCTGACGATTAGCAGAATTTACGACAGACACTTGGGCGCAAGTAGTATGTTTTGCTAGAGTGAAATACAAGATTGATAATTCCAACATGAATCTATAGAAGAAATTATACACAGCTCGTTTTACAAGCTAAATACGTAGAAAAAGATCTTACTCCTATGTAATAGATGGTGTTAACGCTCTGCGCAAGCCCCGTCGCCGCAGTGTTCTAAGATTCCCATTACTTTTTATCACAAACGTAAAATATGTCAATGTGTCACTCGGCTTCGTATTGCTCAACCTGGCGAAAGGAATCTAACTTTTTTCTCTTTTTATTCCCTTGTCTCTCTCTCTTTTTTATGTCTAATTTCATCTATGCATAAATTTATTCAGATTAAATAAATACACAATCGTGAAATGTAGTATTATATGTATATATATAAAGAACTCTCCAAACACTCTCTTCCAAAACAAAGCAGATATGTTATTCGCGGATTTCTTATTTTCGAAAGAGAGACGGAAAGGGAAGGATACGATTTCTTGCTTCGACTATCACAGATTCGAGTAAATTGAGAGGAAAAAAGTAGCCTATGCTTATTCTTCGAGAAAAAGAGAAATTAGGTTTTTATTTCAAATCAGTCGCATTTTGTGAATTTGTCGCAAACTCCGAAACTGGTCGTTAACTGTAAAACGATTATCGATCAAATATCGTGACTTCTTGTAAATATCTTTATTTTTCATTTATAATAAAAATCATTCATCAACAACATAATTGTTCTTAGTTCAATTACTTCTTATGTCGTAAGCTACAGATAAGGGGAAAGGGGGAAACGGGTCATGATTATGCACAGAGTTGGTCATAAAGGAGAATCGATGAAGGAGCGTAAGGGACGGGCGATATTGAAGGATTATGTTGCAACAGGTTTATATATATATATTTATATATATATATATATGTATGTATACATATATATATGTATAATATGTATATGGTATATATGTACAATAATAAATTTGAGCTTGTTTGACTGTGTTTAAGTATTTTAGTGATAAAGGAAGGATGAATTACGCGGCACCGGTGTACCAGAATTCTCTCGCTCGTCGTACCGTACGCATAATTGTTACTTTGTGTACTCTGAACAAACTGTTACAAACGAAACGCGAAGAGAAGAGAAGAAATCTCGCTTGTTTTCTTCCTCTCTCTTTCTTTTTCTTTTTACACTCTAGTTACAGTAACATATTTCTTAATCTAACAATGCTCCTCGATCGATGAAGTATAACGACTTATATATATATATATATATATATATATATATATATATATTTAAAAAAAAAAAGAAAAAGTAAAAAAAAAAAACTATCGGATTGTACATCGGTATTTACACGAACGTGAGTACTCCACGTTTCTCCATTAATAACGTTTACAATTTACAGATAGACCTGGGAAGTTTCGGTGTGTAAAACGCGATACTACTAAGATGTATCGGAATAACATATTTTTATAGAGACACGCGACTCGGTATGATCCACAAATAAAAAAAATAAAAAAAAAAAAGAAGAAAAGAAAGAAAAAACTCTTGGCATAATACATACGTAAATAATGCCATAACAGCAAATCAAGAAAAGAACTAAAAATTGTCGTCGCGTGCCAGTCATAAAGATTATTCTCAAAGATAGCTGTCTGCTCATCGTTAACTATCATATTATTTCTCTCTGTCCTTTACAAGATCGCTTCGCTATAATCTATATAGCACACAGTTTACACTTCCAGAATTAATTTTTGCGTGATTATAATAGAAACATCTCCCTGATAGATGAAAGATAGAAAGAGAGCGAAAGAGAGAAAAAGAGAGGGACACGCTGAAAGGCCACCGTAAAATCGTCGTCGCGATATGGATCGATCAACATCGGACAGTTTTTCTATTCTTTTATTTTTCCTCTACTTCGGCATGAAAAACTGCTGATGCGAGTGCGAGTTTGGCGGCGGGTGCAAATTAGGATGGGGCGGCCCGCTGCCTCTGGTACCGGTGGCGTAAAGCTGTTGCTGGAAGTTGTGAAACTGTTGAGCATAATTCGGATCGGACATACTTGGTCCGCCGCCAAAAGGATTGTTCTTAAAGTTGCTGGTCGCGCCGCCCATGCTCGGCGGTAATGGCTGAGTAGCTTCGGGCGGCGGTCCCAGTCCCATCGGGTTAGCCTTGTTGCCAGGCACACCGTACATGCCCGCCGGATTCGGCTGGTTCGGCAGATTCTGCGAGACCATGTCAGGCGAGAAGACTTTGTCAGGATCCATGGAGCCGCCCGGGAAGACGCCGCCGCCTACCATGTGCTGCATCCGCATAAGATTCGACTGCGGTCGCATGTTGCCGACCGACGGTCTCATGGACGGGTGTATAGCGCCGGAAGTGTTCATGGACTGACCGTCCATCCTGGGCGAGCCGCCCATGCCGGGGATTCCGGTGGTATTCATGCTGGACGGCATACCACCGTGCGGAACCCCCATGTTGTTCGGCACACAGCCGTTCGGGAAGTACTGTTGTAGATTCATGGAAGGCGGCCCGCCCATCTTCGACTCCATATTAGATAGCGGATTAGTGAATCGCTGAAGGAATTCTAGACTCGGTGGGCCACGGGGTGGCGCGTGACCGACGTTCGGCCTGGCCGGCAAGTACTGTATGGTGTTGGGCGCGTTCGGTTTTACCTGAACGCTCGCGCCGTTATACGGACTCGGCCCGGCGATTCCGTGGCCGGTCATTAGTCTCGGTGGAGGCGCGTGGCCGGGATCGCCGACGGGATAAGCGCCACCGGCCGGACCGCCGGTACCCGAATGGCCGCCCATCATTCCGTGACCACCCATCATCGAGTGTCCTCCCATTTTGCTGGGAATTCCGCCGGGGCTGCCCGTGTGCGCAGTGGTGGGGCTGTAGCTCGTTGGCGGACCCGCGAGACCCATGCACATCCCGCCGACCTCACCGCCACCAGGCTCGCCGCTGCTCGCGCCCATATGACAGCTTCCGTTCATCTCGGCGCCCATCTGCATCATGTGCATACCGGCGGCGTGCGGATTGAACGGCATCATGCCAGCGGCATTGCCAGAGTGCATGGGCTCGTTGCCCAGCGAGTTGCTCGTCGCCGTATTCGTGAGCTGCTGGCTCATTTGCGCCAGAGACGTTATCGGATCAAAATGGTTCGCGTTCATGGTGTTCAAGCCGCCGAGTCGACCGCCGACTATGTTGTTAGGATTGAGAGGCACATTGTCGGATGGTTGACTCACGTTTATGGATGGTCTGCCGCAAGCGAACGAGGCGCTACCGCCGGGATTAGCGCCGGTCAACGGCACTATCGTGGTGGTAACGGGGTTGTTTGTCGTATTCACCACTGTAGGCTGTTGTTGTTGTTGTTGTTGTTGCTGCTGTTGTTGCTGCAATTGCGTTTGTTGTTGCTGCTGAATGTCTTTCACGCATGGCGGCGATGTGTCGGGTTTCATGGTGGGCGATGCCGGCACTGTTCGCGGAGGACCCATACTGTCGGGTATGCTGGTATTATGCGGCGTCGGACTATTCTGTGCACTCGCGCTGGATTTGTTGCCCGGTTTCGCGGGATCCACCGGAGTATGCGGCGCAGCACTACCCGGCGTGTGCGGTGTATGCGGCGTGTGAGGACTGTGCAGAGAACCCGTAAAGCCTCGATTCATACTGTCCATCTGTACCGGACTCGCGCCCTCCGATCTAGTAGGGAATTGATTGTTGTTATCTAGATTTCCCGCCAAGATTCTGTTGGGCATCTCTGAGGAATTGCCCGTGTTTCTGTGTTGCCGATAGAAAAAAAAGAACATCATATAATTATACGACTTATATGATTTATTAATCAAAATATAAATGAAAGAATAGAGGGGAGAAACGGGGATACTTACGTAGACGAATTGCCATCCTTCAGACTTGTGTTGGGTTGTTTCTGAATGGTCAGTTCCTGTCCTTCAAACGTGTTGAGATATTGCAATTGAAGAGGACTCGGTACCGGCATTAAGTTTGCTTCTTTCACGGTCGCTGCATTAACGTTTCCGGTATGCTGCTTCTGTTGAGCTAAGGATTGTAACGTTCGGCAAAACATACCATCCACTAAATCGAGAAAAGAAATCTAATTTAGAAACTATGTGAAATTTATAAAACTTTGCGCAATGTAATGAATTTGCACAAAAAAAAGAAAAAAAAAAGAAACGTACCTCCTCCTACTTGTAATCGACACCTCTTAATCGACCTACCCCACTTACCATTTGGTTGTTGATTGGTAGGGAAATCGAGGGAAGTGTCCTTTTGAGCAGTAGTACCGCTAGGACTAAGAGCGGCGATATGAGAATGAGAAACCGGTGTTCCTGGATTGCTATGATTCAACCGTGTTGTCGAGACGGCTGCTGTGACAACCGGATTCGGAGAGTCCTGACTCGTCGGACTTTGTCCAGGTAGGTGACTGGTCCTCTGATTACCCAGCTGGAACTGTCTGTTACAATCTGCCGGCGAATTCAAAGCAGAACTCGCGCGCGGTGACGGTAGCGACAGATTGCTGGTCGGATTGTTGGGCGACGACGGATTTGGGCTTTGAATTGCGATCGGTACACTGGCGGATCGTGTCGTTTGATGATACGGAGGTGGTGGGCCTTGACTACGAGGCACCCCGATCATGTTTGCACCGCGCAACGGTACCGCGCCCGGATTACCAACCGTTGCCTGTTAATGAAGATATTTTTGTTACAGATATTCCATAATCCGACGTGTACATCGAGTTGGAGACTTATCACGCACTAAAAAAGAGAGACGTACTTTATTCTTTCCATCGAGAAATTGATGCTGCAACTTATGCCAATCCATAGACGAAGAACATTGATTTGGTACGGGACCAACAGAAGGAACATTCGCGGTAGGACACGACACCGCCGTTCCTTGCGTCGTGTCCGCCAAAGCGTTGCCAGATTGTTCCTCCTTAAACAACATGAGCTGCATTTTTCGCAAGGTCGCCAGTTGAACTTCTCTGTGCTGCCTTTGTCTCGGTGTTAAATTTTCGTCTGGAACTTTGACACCCTGAAGCGATGGTTGCAAACCTCCTGGGCCTGGACTCGTTGTGCCACCTAACAAGTTTGGACTGTGGCCCATGGTAGCGTTATTAGCAGGTTGAGGATTGGCTGCAAAGAAAAAAAAACATATATAGCATTAAATCTCACATAAATAATGACGAAGGATAAATCAACAAATGTAAAAATTACCTGAATTACCAGGTGAATTCGGCACAAGGCAAGGCACGTCTAGATTTCCATCATCCAGTGATGGTTCAGTATTACCGAGGGAATTTCCACCGTTTATGTTTCGCAAGTTGGGCTGTTCGTTCCAAAATTGTGGAGCATTTGGATCTAGTGCTGGTAAATCCGGGGGTTGTTCAGTCGGGAAAGTATTATTCGCATTTCCCTGATGGCCTTTCTGTTTCATCATAGCAAGATTATTTAACCATTGAGCAGGATTTTGGCGAAAGTGACTTACTTTATTTGGATGTTTCTAAAAGAATAAAAACGATAAATATTAATGATATAAATAAGTAATAACATGCATACAAAAAACAGCATTTTACTAAAAATAACATTCCATATAAAATATTTATGTTGAAATAACAAATCGAAGATAAATAGATGTGAAAGATAAATAGGTATAAAAAAATTAATAACATACAATTACTATCACTATTTCAATGGAGAATTGTGCAAAATTTTTACAATTAAAAATGCAACCTTTGCAATGAATCGCTTATGTATGTAATAAAGAATTTATATAAAAAGTATTATTAAAATAAATTCGATATTGCGCATAGTATACCTCCAAATATTTTTTAGTGGCTGGCTGTGCGCAATGATAAGCGATGATCGAATGATATTCGCCTCTCATTACTGCGTCTGCGCCTGTATTCGCTAACTGCGTAGAAAATACAAAAATTTGGCTCTGCTGTTGCATATACTGAGCTTCGCCACTGCTCGCAGTAGTTCCCATCTGTTTACCCACAACATTACTAACGAGCGGTTGAATGCTGTCTGCTGTAAAAATACATATCCATGATTATGATTTACAGCAAAAGAAGAAGAACATATACCGTAGCGCAACAAAAGACACGCAGATTATAAAATTACAAAAATAAATTGATGTAGTACCAGGTAGCTCGTCGGTGGGATTGTTAGGATCTCCTTCTTGCTTAATCGAAGACAGGAGCGACTGGTTCCCATTGGTACTCGGATTCTCCACAGACATCGAACCGCATTGACTTTCGCCTTCAAACTTGGATGGATCGAGACAGGAATCTCTTGGACACTCTGCCGTATCCTCCCCAGTCGTGTCGTCGTTCGCACCCTCGTCCTTAATCTTAACCGGATCGGCGTCAGGCTCATCCTTGACAACCGTGGTAGGTGGACAACAGCTGGGCTCGTTGGGTTTCTTTTCCGTTTTCATGGCTGGAGCGTATCGCGTGCGCGAACGACCGAGTGTGTCAAACCTCGCTGTTGCTACTGCTGCTGAACAGTGGGAAGAGAAGAGGCATGGCCACTGACACTAGTCCGCGTGCGGCAGAGAGACGAGAGGTTACCCAGGTCGACCTGGAGAGTCTCGCGCGCGGCAAGAAAGTTCACCAGACGGCTCTAAACATGGCTATTCGGTCGCTGAACGCGACGAAACGTCACCAGCGACGATGAGATGCCGCGGTCTATCTCGCCGTTACTTATCCTCACCGTGGACTGGGGGATGCTGCGAGGCACCACCACCTGGATACGACGACCGATTCGGCCGGGTTCGCCAACCAGACACCGCTGTGACGAACCGGCACTGGAAGCTGCCGAGACGACGAGTCCCGGGCGCGAGGAAGCCAAGTGTCCCGAGCGTATCACCCTCGCGGTGACGGGTGACGGCGAGCGCGAAGCGCGCCTCTCCGGCTGCTGCTGCTGCTGCGCTGCGCTGCGCTGCGGCGGTGGCGGAGCAGCGGCGGTGCGCGGCGCGTTCACGCCGCGAGGCACACACACGGCCACGGGACACGGGGAACGCGGGTGATCCGGATTAACGGGACGACGCGAACGTTGCACGCTACAAGTGCGCGACTCCGAGTATCCACCTTGCCGTCGTACGCGCGAGCATTGTTCTCTCTACCCCGACTTTATTTGTCACTTCATGGTCGCTTTGATTATTTATTTCTTTTCTACGCAACGCTGCCAACTGTCCGGCTGAAAAGTTTCGGACAACGTCGCCCGACGCGCGCCGCGCCGCTCCGCTCCGAATCACTCCGAGAGAGACGGGACGATGCGGCAGCCATGCGGCGAGAGAGGGACGGCGAGCGAGATACTCGTCGCGCGCATGCGCTATCGAGAGCGCGAGAGAAATCCACTCTCGCCCGCGCCGCCTCTCGTCCTCGTCCTCGTCATCGTCTCGTCGCCCGCAGGGTAACTATTTTCGTCTCTCTTTGGTTATATTTTCGCCATCTCCGTCTTTCTCCCCCCTTCCCTCTCTCTCTCACTCCCTCTCTCTCTGTCTTTCTTTCGATCGCGGCGGCGTTCGATCTCTACCTCCTCCTCATCGTTTCGCTTCCTCGTCGACCGACGAATGAAACGTCACGGACACTTGCGAAATTTGAAAAGGCTGCCTCGCGGAGGCAGCCAGCTTTCGAGTGACCTTTAGATCTTATCTCGCACTCTCGAATGCACTTTGCGAAATTTCATTTCGGATGCATGCAGAGGGGCAGGAGCGAATCGAGCTCGATGCACCTACATTCTTCGAGTTCCTGACGAGCGCGACGGATTCGTAGGTGTCGTCCGATTAGCGGCGGTATTTTTAAAATTTAGACTGTCACAGAAAAGCTGTGGAACGATAAACTCGCATTTTTATCGGTCGACATCGAAAATGCATGCGCTTTCGTATTTATGAAATCAATATGTACTGTACTTTATTATTTAAGGCAATTTATAAATATTATACTTACTCCGATGTTCTCGTGCTAAATGGAGGTGGTGGGTTGTTCCCTCGAACGTTGAATAAAGAACTGAAGCTGTTACAAAATTTTCCGACAAACCTTCACGCTTTGAAAAGGATGGAATTATTCTTCGAAAAGCGTTCGTGTTTCTCAAACAAAAGAATTTTTTGGTGGAAAAGATCAATGGGGGATACAAAATAAAATACAAAATCAACGGGGTACCACCCAGGTACAAATGGTCAACCGGGTTTAATATGACCTGGTCGGATCAACAGAAAGGAATTTGAAGGTTTTCTAAAAAATAATAGGGCATTCGCGCAGACAAAAATATTCGTGAAAGGATCGAAAAAACATGTACGCTTTCAAGAATTTGTAAGATTTACGACATATACACATATATCGCTGGCTAAGTTTTTTTCTTAATATATATATTTCTCTTTATTAATAACTTTATTTTTTTTTAACTTATTTACACAGTCGAATTTTTTAAAATGCAAATATATATATATGTATATATATCGTTTCCAAGCGCTTCAAAATATACATAAAATATGCAAGTTTTAGAAAATCGATAAAGAACGATATACACTTTATATACCTGTATATATATATTTTCAGTCAATTGGGAATGAAAAGTTTTATGTGATTGTATATAAATTACAATTTTAATATAAAAATAATTTTTTTTATTAATATTATTCAAACTTAATTTTTGTTAAAAAAATGGCAAATAAATTTTTTTCTTTTTTTTTATTATATAAAATATTATCATATAGCAATTATGTCCAATTATATTTTCACGAGTCTAGCTCATCTTTAATTTTACAAGCTAAACGCTGTTCAAAATTCAATTCGCGATAACCTAGAATTGCCTAGAATAAATAAGTATAATATTTCAGAGCAAAACCGCTATATATATATGCTTGGCGTGATTGACGATAAAGTCAGAAATAAAGTTATCGATATTACATCTAGGACGATTATAGAAATTATGCGGTATGCTACTTTGCATTAATTCAGACTACAGGTTCTGCAAGTTAATCGCGGATCGCACATACAGTTTCGTTTCTGAATATAAGAGGGTAAATATCGATAAATATATGCAAGGTATAAAAAAAACAAGAAAGTGTAGACTGTATTTTTTTTCGAATAGCGCCTTTTGTACTCGAAACAGAGACATCGCGTGTTTGTTACTCGCTCACCGTATGTTAAAAAAAAAATAATTAATGCGATAAAGTATTTAAATTTTCGATACACGAAACACATGTGCTATTATTGCGAGATATAACCTGAGTGCGTCCTTATTCAGTCTTTATTCTTGTCACGAGTTATTTATAAAATGTGTGTATAGCAACGATTAATTAATATACATTATTGTGTTGACAGAAAAAAAGATACTTTTGAGAGATGACTCAATTGGAGCTGGATCCGCAATTTACTCAGGGGCTACGCCTCTTGCACTCCACTAACAAGGATTCTGCGGAACAGCTGCGAGCTTTGTTAGATGAAGCGATTAAACAAAAGTACGGACCCTCCAAAATGCTCTCCAATGTGCTACATAAAAAGGTAATGTATTTAAAATGTTTTGTACAAATGATGTAAGAGTTGATTTAATTGTTTCAATCTATGTTTCCCTCAGTACATGATGGAAGAACCAGTATTGAGCGATCACAGTAGCAGTAGCAGTAAGAAAAGCAAAAGCTCCAGCTCATCCAAGCATTCGAGTAAATCGAGCAAGAATAGCTCTCCTGTTAATCTGCCAGCACGTGACACACCGCCAGACATTCTGCAGACGGACGATACTCTGGCACTGGAAATTCTAGAGGACGATCTGACATGCGTCATTTGTAAAGGGATGGATGTTGGAGCGAGAAATAGGCTCGTGGAGTGTCAAGAGTGTCATTCTTTGTATCATCAGGAATGCCACGTTCCACATATCCTGGATTCGCAGATAGATGTGCCGAAACAAATATGGTACTGCTGTAACTGTTCAAAGTCTCAGGTGTGTGTATTCACTCGCATTTATAATTTGTGTCAGAATTGTTGGTGTACATTTTACATACTATAAACTTGTTTTATATTTAATTGTAAAAAATTAATTTTTATTATTGATTACTCTCACTAATTACTTAATTCTTATCAAATTTTGAATAATACTTTACTCTCTTGATGTCAATGTAATTATTCTACTGTATTGATTTTTATATATTAGGTTTCGAAAGACAGAAGTTCGCCAAAAACTGTGATAGAAAGCAAATCCAAAGAACAGAAAAAACCGAGCTCAAGTAAGTACGCATGTATAACTTGCGCACTTGAAATGTAAAATTAAAATTATATTTTTGAATTAAACTGTTAATTAATTAATTTTGTAGGCACTGGAGCTAAGGTGACACCAAATATTCATATTATAAGTGCGGATAAAAGACTGAAAGACATGATGAAGAAAGCTAAGCAAGACAAACGAAATACTAGTACTGCCACAAGTTCGAAAAACTCTTCATCCAGTACATCTGCGTTATCCTCGGTCAAGTCTTCTCAGGATAAATCTTCATTATACAAGATAAAATCAGGGGTAGAGTAAATTGCGTAAGTTGCAAAAGAAATCTTTAAGAAACAAAAACGGATTATATGTAAGTAATATGTTGAAAAAATAATTTGAAAGTTTTATTGAAATTATTTTATAATTTATCTTATTAACCTGTGAAGGAAAAAGGGTGACAATTTTTATTATTACTTTTTATGAATATATATTTTCGTGTGTACGACGAGAGATCAGAATAAGAGAAAGAGAGAGATTGTAAGAATCGCGGCCTCTTATGACAAAGACACAAGTTTTTAAATAGACGATATCATTAGTGCGTATTTATATTGAAGTTTAATCTCGAATTACATTCAATCGATATTAGTACAATTGGGCCTTTGTGTAGTGTCTGAATTTCTTACTGCCTATAAATACAATTCCATATTATACAATTTATTAATAATTGTACAAACGTGCCATGTAAATTTGTTATCTTTATAAGCTTTCGCATTATTATTACAAAAATATTAAGTATGTAGAAAATAATGACATAATTATTACTATAGCTAATAATTATTACACACGTAATATCATTTGTAATACAAGTCTGCGTTGATAGTTTTAAAATGTAAATATACAATAGATTATTTTTTAATACCTTTTTATTGAGATATTTATAAAAGGAAAGCGATAAAATTATACAAACTTCACATATCTCAAGATTGCATATTAATTGTACTGTTATATATAATATATATATATATATATATATATATATATATATATATATGTATAGCATATACAACAATTTCGTGACCGAAATCAACTCTGCGCGTACCGAGTACGCTGATTTATAACTTGTATCGCGTAATGCGATACAACATCGACGCCGGAATTGTCAATGTTTATCTTTATCTGAATGCACAGTGGAAAACTATAACACGCGTCAAGTATATTATATATATACGTTCTACTGTATACAAGATATACATGTAAATTCCGCGTATATTCCGCGAATGCGGAAGGTGGTATTAGAGTCGCGAACTAATATAAGAATTCTCCAAACGAATATAACACGACTTACGTAACACGCGCGACTCCGACGACTTTCGAATGGTGTGTATTCCTGAAAAGTTCACGCGTATCCACGTGTATTTATAGTAACAATATTTAGATCTTAGCGCACCAGCGAGCTGTGATAATTTTACACGGGCTATGTAGCTGTACATCGCGTTGCCCGTTCAATAACAATAAAATCTTTACCGACGAAACTAAAGGGAGGTTTTGAGTACCTGTCTCTGTAAAAGAAAAGGGACTGAAAAATAATCGATATCATCTCCGCAGGCAAATTATAAGAAATTGTTACGACTCAAATTATAGAAACGAGTCACGCTCGTGGTCTTTCCTTCTTACGCTATCAAGACTATTTTAATAATAATCAAAAGTCTACAGCTGAGATTGCGGGTGGGCGAAATAACGAAGAGATAATACGATACGAATCGTTTATAATACCAATATATTTTTTGCGATTTTTTTTTTAATGCAATTAGTCGTTTGTCCCTACGTCCCATTGAAAATTTGGCAAGAGTCATTTCGTTTTCTCGAGTGTCGCTTAAAGTCTACTCGTGCGCGGGATGAAGGGGGAGGGGGAGGAGGATAATTGGGTTGAAGTACTATGTACAATGGAGAAGGGCAGGGCGGAGAGCTATTCGCGAGGGGATGCAATTGCACGTACACATACATACACATACACGCACACACACAAATGGATACGATATACAACTCGCAACGAGCGTATCGTACGCGTCTTAACGAATAGAGGACATACGCGCTTTCCTCGAGGTACGTTTAATGGCAATCAAGATATTGGTCAATATAATGTCAATATATGTTAATATATATATATAATCAATATTACTTTCTTCTTTCAGGATTCTTCACAACGTATACTACCAAAGAGATGTATTTCTGAAAACGCTAACGTAAACAAAGACGGCATTTGGTCGATGATAGCTCAATTGGTCGTCAATTATTGCTCTCAGCAATTATATATTGCTGGCAATGATTGCCGGGACATATGAAGGCCGATTTAATCGTACCTGATGGAAATAGCGGCGATCGAGAATGTACAAGAGAAGTGTCTTTAAATGGGGAGAAAATTATCGGGGGATCGTCCCTCTTCCTCCTCCCCCCTCCCTGCCCTCTCTTCACGAAGCTTAACAAGGAGTAATCTTAACTCGAGACACTATGTTGAGATTTATCTCTGTAAACTACGAAGCATGACACACTAATCGCCTCGCGAGAATCACCTCTCTCAGTCCGTTGCGTTATAATTACATACGTTGAATGCAGAATTGACAAGCTTTTCAGATTGGATGGAGTCGACTTTCGACTGTACAATTTGCTCGGGAAACTCTGCTGCGTATATATTGTATTTATTTTATTATAAACGCGGTCTCTTTAATCGTCATCTCGATAAAAAAAAAAAATTCAGCGGACGTTTACGGATGTTCTTGTCAATCGATTTTATCGATATCAAATCACTTTTTTTTCTCATTCACACTTTATTCGTTCATTTATTTTTTACCTTATTCGCGCTTCTAATATACATATACGAAAGACACATGAAAATAGAATATAAAAATGGTGTAAAATGCGAGAATACGGAGAAATACGAGTCGAGACGAAACAATCTCTTTTTAAATCGATTTTTCCGATTTAACGCGGCAGAGTCGCAAGCACTTGTACGTTCGCAAAATATAGCAAGACGCTATATGGATTCTATATTGGATCAAACTCGAACGTTGCTCGATATATGTATTTTACATATCGCACGAGTATCTTCCAACTGAATTGTGTGGAAAAAGAAAAACATCTTGCGCTTGTCAGAAGGCCCGCTGGCCACCCGATAATAACGAACGCGTGTGTATACTTATGTATATACGAATATGTGCGCACGTGTGTGTGTGTGTATGTATGTTTGTGTTCCCATGTACGTCAATCTGCATATGGCATATATAATATTATATTATACAAACGCAAAAAAGGACATCCGTATTCTCATCGCGCGCTAATTAAACAAATTGCACCAAGATATCAATAATACAAGTTCTCGAACGCATTTAACGATCAAATTTTGCGCGATTAGAATACGGATTATAAGTTAAATACTCTTGCGTAACAGCTTCAGGATAGCCGTTTTTAGATTCTCCTCAATTTCCTTTATGAGGGATCGTACAAGGAGTTTTTTCTCATGTTGCAGAACACACTGTTACAACACGGTAATACAGTGGCTCGGTGAGATAGTCTTGCTTTTTAAATGCAAAATCGCGGCAGTGATAACAAATGAAAAATTAAAAGTGCAATATATATATATATAATATATATATATATATATATATATATATATATACACATATACTCTATTCCTTCCCTTGTACAGAGGACGTTTGTAGGGCGTGTATCGACGGCAATTCTCTATCGTTGTGCATTTCCTCCGAAACAACGTTAACGGCAGTGCTCACATGTCGATTAAGTCGTTTGTAATATGCTTGCAATCGCTGATCACACGTTGCAGCTGCTATATTTTGAGTTAACGCGCTCCTCTCTCTCAGTTTATACACATATGTATATAATTCTTAATTACAAATTTTTTATCAAATAAGAATGTCGGTTTACATATTTTGTTAGAGTGTACTGGTAGAAACCGAAAAGAGAGAGAATTACGATACTTTCAACGCAGGGACGAGCGAGGTGCAAACCCGTTACACCTTATCCCATCCGTACAATTATTTAATCATACATACATATACGTATATAAATGTACTTTCGTTATCCTGTGTTCGCACGGATTTCAATTCGCATCGGTTAGCTTAATCGTATGAATGTTCCAATTTGCATAGACTAAATTTCAATGGAAATATAATCGTACATCTTTTTTTTTTTAATAAAAAATGTAGGCATCATGTATCTGTGATCGGTTCGGGTCATCTAGAGTTCGCGGATGTAAAACATGGCACCTCTGCGAACGTTAAATTGTAAACTACATATGTAAAAAATACATACGAAACGTTGCGCGATAATCAATATGAAAATTCAGTCCAAAATCAAAATCTCCGTTCAATCTCATACTGGGGAAGACTGCATCAAGCGGTATTAAATTTGTTCGCTTCGTGCGAATCTCAAAAGTGAGAGAGCAAAGTTGTCAAACCCTTTCCAATGCAATTTAAATAAATTTAATTAATAACATCGTATACAAGATTTATCGTCAGTCTCTAAGAATAGAATCAAACTATACCGTATTCTATTTTCAAGAAAAAGAAAAAAATCGTGCGAACAAATCTCTTACCGCGTCGAAACAGATGACACTCATACTTTAGAGAGACTTACATACTTGCGTAAAAAAGCAAACGGACATACACAGACATATAATATTCATACAATTCGATACAAAGAGATAAAGTGTAAAAACTTACAGATTGACGTACATGCGCGACCGCGAGAGTTACAATTTATATTCCTCCGTGTAATATAAATAAATACGATATACATACAATAGAGAGATACATAGGTATGTTGGGATGATCGCGAATGGCGGGGGAGCCTGAGGACCTAGAATATATAATTGAAATTACACGACGGCATTTATTAAGTACAAGATTATGAGCAACGTCCCCAGCCTCCCTCTGTACCTATATCGATGACTCGATCATCAAGATGTTTTTGTTGCGCCTCGATTGAACGAGTTTATATTGGCTGAACGGATCAACAGTGTAGAAACTTGGCAGTGTGCGTGCGTGTAACGAATATATAATAATTGTCCATCGATATTATCGCAATATCGAAAAAAAGTCGTAAAAAAAAGGAAACAAAGGAGCAAAAAAAAATAAATGCGAATTTAAAAAAATTCTGCCAGTCTTATGTATTAACTAAAAATAAGCAAGTTACGATTGTTCTCAAAGAATACTGTGTGTATACATGTATCGTGCGCTACGACGAGTGTCTGCGATACGTACGAATTATTACAATAATAGTACATAAATCAAATACAAAATTCTTTCTCTACAACACAATCGAAACAGTTTATAATATTCTCGCGCCGATCTATCTAAAAAAAAGATCCGTTTCGTTTTGCATCTGTCATTCATTATTTCTAACAATATAGCATAATTAATGGGCAGCATTAATATGTATATGTATACATAGATAATAATAAAAAAATAATAATGAATAACCGATGATAATAATAATATATAATATAATAGTACAATGAAGAGATAAAGTTACGAGACGCTTCACAAAATGATCTTTCTAAAAGATGATAGTTTTCTTTACCGTGTACAGCACGATATTTGTGTATGGCGATTACAGGGAAAGAGAGAGAGAAGCAAAAGAGATTAAAAATAAGAGGAAAAGATTTGTTTGATGTACACGATATACGTGGATAGGCCTAGAGTAGACTGAGCTGCTCTTATATAACTTTTAACTTTAAATTTTTTTTTTTTTTAACGCGCATTACTTTAATCGTCTTAATTTAATATTATCTGTTACTCTGTCTCTGTGAATTATAAAGGGTGAGTAACCCCCAATTTATATAATACATATAGTCCCTCTCTAACTAGCTCACTACAATCCGTGGAGGTGTGTCGCGCATGATTCTTTGCTTTATATATATTTTTTTCATGTGTATATATATATATATAACATATTAATAATTATATATATCATAATGAAGATATAATAGGCATAGCCACTCGTGCTCGGATCACAGACTACTCGCTGCCGTACGTTGCTTCCGTACAGACAGTCTGGTGGACACTATGGCTTTCTCTCACTTACCTTACATTAGACATGTTACTTTTTTTTTTTTTACTTTGTGTTCCGTATTTGCGTACACACGTATAGATATCAGACCGACCGTAAAATTTACACTTTAAATTTCTTTCCTAATAAAGTATTTGCACCGATCCACGTCTCAGATCCTCAAAAGAGTCTCGACAGAAGAAAAACGCCGAGACCGATGTTGTAAACGTAACAACATCGTGAAAAATAAAGTATAAGACGATAAAAATAATTTAATTACTTAGAACTAAATCATCTCTCTACTACGATAACAACAATCGTCTGTAAAAAGATACCCTACGAATTGAGATTTGAATTCGATGAGAGATTCATATATAAATACTACCTTATTCGATTTCTAGAGAGATTCGCAATAGGCATCTCTGTCCAGCGTCGCAATTTAAGGATCAGAGGCGCGTACACATTGCCGTACCAATATCCATACATGTTTACAAGCGTATTTCGGTATGGCCAACACGTAAAGACGGTAAAATACTACCACGAGGACTGTGTCTATAATCCCGTGACCTATCGCCTGACTAGCCCTAACGAAATCGCGTGTATCTCTCTTTTTACGGCATTGTTATTCACACGGTGTGTTGTATTTGTGTAATATTTGTACATATGTAACGAGGTGTATCTGATGCATGAAGGCGTGGAGGCACTAGTCAGTGTTTCTGGAGAGGTTGACGGGTCCTGGGATGGAAGTGAGGAGGGTATGTCAGCAGGCACTGGTCTCTTCTCCCTCGAGCGTGTACGCTACGTTTTCTAGTCTATGAGCTAGGTGTAGTTTGCGACAGCCCGTATCTGTCTCCAAGGCCTCTAGGATCTGAAAAGAATTTCACACAATATGATATAGATCGCGCGAATCTTATCGCTGCGAGAAATCGTCCGAATTAAGTCGAGATATCGAGTCACTTACTTGTTCATAATACTTGCTGACATAAATGTAGAGCTCTTTCAGCGCCGCGATCACATCGAACTCGTTGGCGTGAGACGCGCTCAATTGCTGCATGGCACTAGACATCTCCTGGTCGGTGATCTGCGGCAGTCTCTGCACATCCGTGTAAAATCGACCCACTTTCTCGCGATAGTGCGGTATGTCCTTGGCGAAGAGCAGCTTGTTAGACGGCGAGTCCTTGCCCAGTCTGTGTTCCGTCATCGAGCACGAGTCCATGAACGTCTGCGCGATCACGGAGAGACTCGAGTCCACCGTCGTCGACTTGTTGATGTCGAACATAAAGTCCGGATTCTTGATGAAATTTACCCAGAATCGCAGGGGCAAGCTGTTCGACTTCCACGCGTGCGGCACTTCCGGATCGATAATGCCGTGTCGCTTGGCCGCTTCGTCGAGAAGATCGAACAACCACTTGACCGCGCTCGGCAGCGCCTCGTTAGCGGTCAGTATGGTGTTTAGAAAATCATCGACGAACTTTTGTACAGTGCCCTTGGTCGAGAGCAATCGCGTGAGGAATATCTCCGGGATCGCTTTGTGCGTTCTCTCTGGATGATGATGCTTACTGCTGCTGTTGAAGCCTAAGCCGGGTGGATAGTGCACGTCCTCGATAGGCCTCACCAGATGATACAGCCGCTGATTACCGCCGTGACCGCTCTCAACGTCGCCGTTCGCCGTTATAATAGGCGGCGAGTGCTGAGAGTCAAAGTATAGGCCGCTCACGGGATGATTGTACATCACGGGGCTGATCAGCCCGTGATTCGGTGTGGATGGAAGATGCGTGGACGAACAATGATTCGAGTGTCGATGTAGATGATGCGAGGGCGGATGATGCGGATGATTCGATGGCTGCTGCTGCGGATGATAGTGCGAGGGCTTGCAATTGTGGCAGGGCGGTTTGCACGCCACCGAGAAACCGTCGTTCTGCCGAGGAATCAGCGACATTACCGCCGACTCTTTGACGCCGTAATGCGCCAATGTATTTATCTTCTTCCATTCGCCGCAGCACTTGGTCGTGAGGTCCTCGTCCTGGAGGGTCAGATGACCGCCACGTCCGTGCCGCCATTCTAGATCAACGTCGTGTACGGACGGCCTCAGCGAAAACGGGGTATTCTTATACAGCGCGTCGAGAATCTTGGACTTTACCTGGCTTATCGTATCGCAATCCAGGACCTTGCACTGTATCTTCTCATCGAGATCGTCCTGAACTACGTGCAACGTGACCATCGTGTGCTCGATTTGCTCGCGCAAAAGTCTCTCCTCCGAGAGGGAGTATCTTGCGTCGTGCGTAATCACGTCCACGGGTCCCTTCTCGATCTGATGCTTGATCGCCTTGAAGAGCAAGAACAAGGATGAGCCGGCATAGTCCTTCAGGTAGTTGTACATGCAGAGCGCCATCCAATTTGTCAGCATTTTCTCTACCACGGATTCCGTTCGCCTTAACATGAGTTGCGGATGCTTCGTGTTCACCGCTTTGTCGATCAATCTCAATAATAGATTCATCAGGATATCCGTAGCGTACTCCATCTTTCCCATTAGGACCACCATGAGCAAGGAGGCGACGTTCACCTTGTCCCTGATGTTAAAGTCCTTTTGTGCCTCTAAGGTCTCTATGAACGTCAGCACAAAGTATTTATTGTTGACGAGTTGCTCAAACTGTATCATCGCCGCGTCGTAGTTGGTGCGCGAGACGTTGCTGCGCGAACGCGGATCGTTCAATATTGGATGATCTATCACTCCGGGAAAAAACACTTTCATGATGTAGTTTTTATGATCGAGAGTGGGTATGCCTGACGACTCGAGATCCGCAGTCAAGTCCGTCATGTCCGTCTGCAGTTCTGCGAACGCTTGCTTGCACTCCATCCGCACATTGCTCTCAAGCGTGTCCATCTGTATCTGTATGCGCTTATATTCGCGCTCCGCTTGAGTACTCTTACGGCGATAGATGACCAACACCAGTACGAACAGAAAGATGAGACCAAAGGTGCCAGCGGCGATGCCGGCGATCGCTTCCGGAGGTATCGGATACGACTTGATGACCTCGTAGCGTAGAGAGCCGATGGGGAAACGTAAACTGCGACCGACTCTCACCACCACCAGCGGCAACCCGCTCTCTGTCTTGATGCCGAGCTCGTCCGTGTCGGCGGGCTGTTGATCCGGTGGCGTGCAAACCAGTTGCGTGAGAGCGAGTGACGTCACGTTACACGGCATGATGCCTACGGTGACGTTTACATCGGATTCGTCGCTGGCGTAGTTGAGATTCTCGCCCTCGATTACCAGAGTGTCACCCTTATATAGCTTGACGTTTCGTGGGAATGGGAAGAATTTCGGATCCTCGACGTAGAGCAAACGATTACGAAGATTCTGAAAGTGCTTTTCCAAGTCCCTCACGCTTTCCACGTTATCCATGATGAAGGCAATTTTGAGAGACAGCTGAGATTCCTTCAATCTTAACGATTGCGGCGACGAAGTGCCTTGAGCATTGGCGTCCGCCGAACGTTCGTTACGTCGAATCGAGGTGAATCTTCGAGTGACGCTCGGGCTCGGACATTCCATTTGCGTGGGATTCAGGACGGTGCAAACGGTTCTATTCACCGGCAACAGCTCGTTGTCAAAGTAAACTTCCATCTCGGGTTTCTGAATAGTATCCAAATTCGTCCCGTGTACGGTGATCATACGGCCGCCCGAGGCAAAGCTTCTCAGAGGTTTAATCTCCATTATAGTAGGATCGTGAGTGTAATTATAAGGATTGTCCACGAGGGTGCGATTCGCACCATCGATATTCAACGTTAGCCTGTGAATCCGCCTGACGCGGCCCGACTTGCTAGTCACACAAGTCAGTCTCGTGCTGCTCGCTTGAGTCGCGTTTACCTGACATGGCAGCTCATCGAGATACGCCGATATCGCGCTACCAATATTTAGATACTTACCGGTGATAGCCAACTGCGTGCCGCCGCTCTGCGGCCCGACCGACGGATATACGCCTGTCAGACGTATGTCCTTGTAATTGAACAGCACTGCGCTCTCCGTGTAACCGGCGTCGTTCCCAACCACGACGGACGCCGCGTCTGTGGCTTCGTGTCGACCGGTGCGGCAGACGATGCGCACCGACACCTCGTAATCTACCAGGGTGCACGGAGTGTTACCGATGTGTATCTTACCCTCCACGTCGCTCTCTTTCAGTCCAAGATTGCTGCCCTCGATGGTCACCAGCGTGCCGCCTTCGACCGGACCACTCAGCGGCTTGATCATGTCTATCCGAGGCTTCGGACACTCGGTAAACGGCGATTGCAGACACGAGTGTCGGTACACGCAGCTGTTTCCGCACCAAGTGCACTCAAATCGAGCGTCCCGCGTCACGCACAGAGAACAGTCCGCGTGTTCGCGATGCGAGCCGAGCACCTCGCACTTGTACAAAATTATCGTGGTCTTGTCCACGTGATGATTCGTGTTCCAGACAACCGTCACCTCGGCCTCGTATTCACCGGTGACCGCTTCGTACGAATAGACCGTCTTGTCGCACACAATGAGACGACTACTGTCCACGCGAGCTTGTACCTTCAGATTGGCGCCTTCGATACTGACGATACATTGGAATCCACTATGGCCTACCTGTGGATGCGGCAGATTTTCCACCTCGAGCACTATCTCTTTGGGCACGCTGTTTGGCAGCATCAATGGTTCTTTGCGTTCTACGAATCTCGGACAGTGCCGTGCGCCTTGCGGAGCAAGGTTGATTTGGTTTTGCTGAAAAAAAAGAGGAAAATATCTATTGTAATACGAGATAAATTTACGAGAAGAGCATAGACATGTAACAAAATTGAACGAAACTTACATTTTCTCCCGATATAATGCCCTGACAGCTAGTGTTGTGAGTGCATTTGTTGTCGTAGACGCACCAGCTGCATGCCCACTGTGACTTTACGCACTCGGTGCACACGGTGTGTCTCGAACAATCGAAAAACGCAAAGTTACGCGAAACGAAATCTTTGTTCGTCTCGCTCGAGCGTACGGACAGCGGTACGAGCGCATGATCGACGCTCTCGGGAATATTGGGTCTCTCCACGACGGGTGGCGTAGGGCAGGACAATCCGAAACCAGTCATCAGCGCGTCTATTGGCTCGGCGTTACCAAAAACGCACTTGTAATTAGCGCCCGCTGGTAATTCCGGCAAAGTTCTGATTGTTAATTGCACCGTGGTCATCTGATTAATAGGCATACGGTCGGGTAGCACCTGCTCGAAATCGATGCACTGTTGACCTGTACCCAAGGACAACCATCGTGGACTGCTGTGACTCGCTTTCTGACAATCTCCTCTCACCGTACATCTGTGGACAATTGAATTATTATTAGTAAATGCATAGCATGCCAGTGAGAAACACAATTCTATATATACTTTTCTCGAGAAGTAAGATTATATATACAACATAACTTTATAGTTTTATGCACAATTTAATTTACCTCTTTTCCAAAGAGCACCAGCCGCAGTAAGGATCTTTCGCGTCGAGGCAACTGCTGCAATTGGTGTAACCGCTACAATGCTCCACTTTGACTTTTGATATCTTCGAAGTGGACGATACATAGATATGATCGCCATCCGGTGAAATCAATGTATCTGGCAATAGTTTTTGTCCTTTGTCGATCGTAACGCTTTCGTAGACGAATGCTTCGGTTCCAGATAGCAAAACCTTCTTCAGAATGCCATCGTCCGAACCGAAAAATCCTACGGTGTGGCTTTCGGTATTGGCGATGGTTACCGAAGAGATGAATGTATCGGGAAAATGTAAAATAGCCTGGCCCGTGATCGGCGATACGCCCGAAATTTTCAATCCAACCTCGCAAAAGTTGAGAATGTTTCCTGTAGTCTGTAAAAAAAAAAAGAGCCAAACGATGATTGGATGTAAAAAAAAATCAAACGATGCTTTTCATTCGATTATTCATTTACTTACACCGGCGGTAGGACACTTTCCGTCTTGTATAGGACCGCTGACGTAACCCATATTTCGATATTTGATGCTACCGTTGAAACACATGTGAATATTTTCGTTGAACTTGGTTTCAATGTCCTGCAGACTGTATATGCAAACTGCCGAACGCGATAGAGCCTCGTTCGTGATGCCTCTACTGGGCGAAAACACGGTGACGAATACCGGATCACCCACAGAGATGCCGAGTTGCATGGCCAGGTCGCTGCCCGCTGCAGCGACCTTCGCGTCCTGTATCAAGTTGTAATAATGCAGCTTTCCATCCCCCAAGTCGACCGCACACTGCAGGGTTACCTCCGTGTAACTGTCGTAATTCGGATCGCTTATGCAACTTCGCGCTAGCCTGGAGATGTATCCCAGTTCCTCCTGTTCGGGCAGATACGATTGCTTCTGCACCAGAACAAAGTACGCGTAGTCGCTCGCGTTGAAACCGTACACGTATTTCACGAGAAAGTGATCCCGATACTTGACGTCGATGTAGACGATCGACTGCTTGTTGAACGTGTACTCGGCGAACTCCAGCTCGTCGAGATTTCTACTGGAGATGGCGGGCACGTCGTGACGATAATCCCCTTTATTGGTGAACGTCGTTCCAACGTAGAGTATGTTCGTTTGCCCCCACGGATTGTACTTTTCGGGCCCGATGAAAGCGTACGTGGACGCGTTCTCGTCGTTTGCGGCCACGCTGAGAGGGATAAACTCCGGTTTAATGGATATGTTGGACATTTTATATTTTTCGCAAGCACCCTGAAGAAGGGAGCCGCAGGCGATTAACGTCTGCGACTCGAGATCGGCAATTAGTAGCTTGTTTACATTATCCATTAAAGAAGTAGGTATGTCCCTTGTCATGCAACCTGTTGCATGACACTGAGGATTATCCAGTCTCGGTCCTGAAATGAAAGAAGGATCCAATAATTATTTCGCCCTTGCGTATTACAATGTTGTATTTCAAAATGCAAAGAAAGGGAACTCACCTGTCGAGACATACTCCTCCAATTTGAGATTCGAATCAAGTTGAAAGAGTCTGTTGACTGCGCCTGCATAGAGCCTTCCCGTAGAAGGATCTATGGTGAGATGATTAAATCTCAGAGCCCCCTCTCTGGTTGTGTTGGCCTCCAAAGGGAAATATCCGTATCGCTGTCCATTCTCCGCTGGAAACTGTGCCAGTATATGTGGTGATCTATTGTCCTGTATCGGTGGGACAGTGCTAGCAGGAGTATCTATCGCTGCGGTCGCCAGTATCACTAGGAACCATGTGGCAATGGACATGGATGAAAAGGATGAACGATAAACGAGCGACAGCGGAGGCGTCACTGTGAATGATTTGGGAAATGACTGGGTAAGTCCCAGGAATCTCATGGTGTGTATGCGACAGCTGACAAGGCACATGCGCACACGCTACACGTGTGCGTCAGTGCGTATGCAGGTCTAAGGTAGGAAATGTAAAAGGTACGGTATTGGGGATGCGTGCCCTGCTGTGCTGGTAGCGAGCCAGTGTTAACGCAGTACTACCAGCTGTGCTTAAATCTAGGCACCGACATGTCGATCATTGTCTGGTACCCCTGAAACATAGCGGATAAATTACATTATAACACAATGTGTCAGTTACAATATCAGCTAATCATTTAGCACGTTGAAGTATATTGATCGTATATTGATTCATGAATTTTATTTTTACTTGACAAGTATTACCTCAACACACTTTACTAATTTTATTACATTCAAAATGTATTTCAATATCCAATTTCTTTCTTGCCAACTTTTGCAGTAAATTAAAAATAATATCAAGCAAAGATTTTTTAAAGTAAAACCTTAAAAAACGCAAAGCACAGCGACCCTAATGATCCAGACACAATGCATCGGAAAGAAGATTTCATCACTCGCGACGAGAAACATTGCGCGAAACAGTTTTCAACGCGTCCGAATAAAAGTGTCAATTCGTCCCGCCGCGTGCACGAATATTCGTTTCGAGACTTTTCGTTCGTCGGCTGTCAAAGATGAGCGTAAATAGGGAGCTCGGCGAACTCTCGAGCTAACAATGAAAAAGCACACGCGAGCGACGACGAGAGGAAAAGGGGAAAGAGAAGCGAAGGAGGGAGGGAGGGATGGAGGGGAAGGCAAAGGGAGGGGGGCAGATGGCTCCGAATTTCGTGAGGGATACCGTAACACACGCACCGCCCTTCATTAGCGTGACCAGCGTATGTAGCTTACACTTGACAGCTAAAGGCCACTGTCTTCGCACAAAGAGACAAGGATTACCATCCCCGCGTTCCGCCACCCTCTCGCTCTTTCTTTCTTTCTTTCTCTCTCTCTCTCTCTCTCTCTCTCTCTCTCTCTCTCTCTCTCTCTCTCTCTCTCTCTCTCTCTCTCTCTCTCTCTCTCTCTCTCTCTCTCCCGCCCCTCCTCGTCATCTCATTCCCATCGCGATCACGTCGCCAACGCACCAAAACACACGACCTGGCAATTAACGCGATCTCGCTCAGGTGCGAAGATTCGCGAAAAGAGAGGAAACAATGCGTCGAAACGATCGCGATGAATGGGATCTCGCGCGAGCGCGAGCGCGAGCGAGAGCAACAATCTCGGGCGAGACGCCAGGGCCGCCACTCTTCACGGCGGAGCAGAAGCACAGAACACAGAACTTTACCTTGCTCGCGGACCTTGCTTGACGCACGCTACGCAGGCTCGTGCGACGATGCGACGTTCGCTACGGCACATCCCGGATATGCGACATGCTCGAGGAGATGAGGCTCCGCTCCCGGTTAGGTTCGAGAAGAGGCCCACTGGTCGCCACCACGAACGGGCTGTCTGTCGCTCCGCCGTGGCCACCGACACCGCGAGCACAACTCGTCCGGGGGGATCGTCACCCTGGAATGGATTATCCGCGACGACGATCGCGAAGAACGTCTCGAGATCATACACGTCGCCGCGAGCGCCGAGCGGCTGTCCGTGTCACCACTGTCACCTCACAACACAACACTGCAAACGGCAGAGTCGGGATCGGCCGCCATTAAAATTCGACCGACACGGGGGCTCTGCTCTCTCTGCTCTACTCGCTCTACTCGCTCTACTCTGCACGAGTTTCAGAGTCGGCGGGGGCCGCTGTTCTGTCCTGTCTTCTCCTGTCGCTGTTCCGTTCTCCCCTTCCCTCTCTCTCTCTCTCTCTCTCTTTCTCCCTCGCCCTTATCTCGTGGAATCTCTTCCTCTTCCCCGAGAGAAACACGTATAACTCTCTCTCTTTCGCTTTCGTGTATACGTATATATACTCGTCGCAGGTATAGGGTATACTTATTATATACAGGAAGTTCCGAAACTTCTCTCTCTATCTCTCTCTCGCAAATATATATTTAATTTTAAAAAAAAAATGTATTCTTAAATTAATATATGTATTATACACAGAGTTCTTTAAATTATAATTTTATAATTGAAATAAAATTCGGAAAGAAGGCTTTTTCTTTTCCACGTGCGTTTCCAAAACCGTAAATTTCGAAATTTGTTGTAATTACAGTAATTATATATAAAAACTATTTAAACAAAATATCAATTCTTATTAATTTAGCTAATGATATTTAAAGATCAGTTTAGCGAGAGATGCAACTTTTGAGACACTCTGTATTTATCTGTATCACCACGTCTGTATGCCTGTGCATTCTTATCTTTCTCTTTCTTTGTATATAGTATATATTTCTCTCACTTCATGTTCTAGTATAAGATTATTTCATACATGCATGCTTTCATCAGTTATATTTAACATTCTACAACTGAATGTAATCATTCGATATTTGATTTGATAAAAACTACATGCGATTTACAGGAAATAAAAGAAAAACCAAAAAATTTGGAGTTACATTAGACACTAATCCTACGTGAAGTTAGTGCCGTACGATCGAAATGGCGTTTGTTACAAGCGGCAAATTCAAAAGGTTGAAATGTTTTTAAGATGGGAAACATATAATTAATATTTTTAGTTAGGTGCGCATAAAAAAAAAAAAAGAAACAATTCCATTATCGTTACTAGCTGCTAAAATTTTTAATAGTTACACATATTTATTCTCGAAATTAGAATCCTTTTTCCCGCATGGGGTTTAAATAATATACATTTACGTACTTACGTTTTCTCCTTTTGTATAAATGCGAAGAGAAAAGATGTACATACCTACCTACAGTAACCTTATTACTCAATTATCAAATTTATCAAATTAATCGAATTCACACAAGATATCCGATCATCGTCACAATTTATTATTGTAAATGTTATTTACACATATATCTAAGCTTCAAACAGTCCCGTAAAGTTTTTGCTGTTCTCTTTTGTTTTCTGTCTCTATGATGGACGAGAGGTGAATCTTTTGGCTGCGATTATTTCTTTAATTGTATAACAAATATATAGTAAATAACTAATATTAGTTCGTAATTAAGAATATGAAAACGCATAACATAATATGAGTGTAGACTCATTCGTTCCGTCTTCTCTCCCAGCACACCACGGTTTTCACTTTGTTTTTTTTTCACTATCGTAGAATACATATATGTATGTATATCTAAAACATTGTGTCATATTCGAGATATTTTACTTAAATATAATGTATTTTTCATAGATCGACTTCATTTTCGAAAGGGAAGTCTCTCTTTGTTTCCTCTCTCTCTCTTTCTCTCTCTATGTATACATATATAAAGTCAAACTTGGTATGTTCTAAATAAAGATGATTTTTTTATTATTACGATGTGTTTTTTTAAATAGAAATGTATCCTTCCTGTTAACAGTTTCTTACATATTATATGTGACAAGTGATAAAACCTGCCTGCTATGAGAGGAAGAATTGTTTTTCTCCAAATGTCGTATAAAACTTATAAAACAGAAAAGTGCGTTTAAAATTGACGCCTAAAAGGAGATAATATACATGTTCGCGCGTATATCGATGTTATATCCAGCCTCCTTTAGGCCTTTAACGCGACATCGAAATCGAGATCGATACCGCAGCCCGCATTCTTCTATTTTTCGTGTGTAGTAAGATTTTTCGTTCCCTCGGTAACTATTATCGATTCGGATTTAAACGGATTGAAACTGTTACTTGAAATACTATTTCTCAAACACATTTGCTGGTCCGCTTAAGCTTTTTCTCTTTTTTTTCTTTTCAATCTTCTTATACACTCTTTCTGTGATCTTCAGTCGAGTTGAAAATTATGAACAAATTCACAGAAGCTATGTTCCATTCTTCACAGATCGTTCATGGCCATGATTAAATATTGGCATATATTCAACGCTATGGTTACATATTGTCATATATTCGTACATACGAAAAGATGCATTATGTATGAAGAGAAACAAATCGATAATCCTTTTTTTGTACTTGTGGAGAGCCATTTGTCTGTAACTAATCCGAGACACTGGCCAGCGGCATCAAGTACACAAGTACAAAAAAAGGATCATTATTTATTTGTTTCTCTTCATACATCGTATCTTTTCGTATGTACGAATATTTAACCATGGCCATGAACGATCTGTGAAGAATGGAACATAGCTTCTGTGAATTTGTTCATAATCTTCAACTCGACTGAAGATCACAGAAAGAGTGTATAAGAATTTTGAAAAGAAATGCATCTTTTCGTACATACGAATATATGCCAATATGTAACAATGGCGTTCAAGCCACAAAAGGAATTTTTAGACAGTATTACGTATCTTTTCTGTAACGGTACTGTGTATTATGCATTAATAATAATGATATCACTAACGCAAAATTCTTCATAGCAATATTTGTTTTTTTTTTAAGTGTAGCTTTATCTGTAGTAGGTAGTAGATGTACCGAGATGGTGATAGCAATGGTGGGATGTTGTATAGTCAATAGATGAAGCTACCTATCCCAGAGAAGGAAAGTCATTCTCGTCATCCACCTTTGGAGCATTTTGACGACTTCGTGGCGACCTCTGTTCATTTTGCGGCTGCAAATAGAAGGTATACAACACGATTTATACAATCTTTTTTTTTTGTAAAGAAAAACAAAAAGATTTTGTTACGTATACGTATATATGTATGCATGTATGTATGTATGTGTGTTTCTGTGTGGATAATGCGGATACTCACGCGCGGCTCACTCTCTTTGGGGGCACCGCGATTCCCAAATCCACGGCCGTTGTTCATCCGATCGCCACGACCACGGCCACCTCGGCCCCGACCGCCGGAACCACGTCGTGAATCGCTAAATTGGATTTCGATACCTAACACACGCTTTTGTCTGCCGACGCGCTGAGGGTACTCGGCGGCAGCGTCGTACTCTTCTTCCTCTTCCTCCTCTTCCTCAGTGCCTTCCTTCTTTTTTTCAAGAGCATACATCTTTTTCCAACGTGAGAGATCCTCGCCTTCACCAGCCTTTCGTAGATTGTACTGAGGCTTCGCTCGGTTGCTACGCAGAGCTTTCCATTCGTCCAAAGTAAGTTCGCGCGTCTCCTCTTCGACCGGTTTCTCTTCAACAGTCGTATCAGCGGTCGTTTCTCCATTTTTAATTTCAGCTGGTGCCTGAGGTTCGGTTTCCGGTTTTTCATTATTCCATTCTTGAGTTGATTCCTGGTTGAGGCTTTCCCTAGGAAAAAAATTAACAATCAAAATATGTTGTCTTTTAATTCGAGAAACTTGTCATAGCTTTAACTATTGTAAGAGATTTGAACCATTTTAAACTCACTCAATCTCGTCGTTATGAGTGCCCCAATTGTGGCTCCCAGCGCCATCTTTCTTGTCTACTGGTTTAATACCACTGTTAATAAACAAATGATGAAATAGCTTTTAAATATGTATATATACAAACATTGGCGATAAAATGCATTAATCAAGCTGTATTAATATTATTAAAAAATTAACAATGCATGCTTTGTTACAAATGCTCTCATTAGGATTTTGATTTATTTACTATATGTATATAATTACTGATTAATGTAAAATGATATATGAAAAAAAAATATTTAAAAAGCTATTACATTCATCATTCACTATTCATTGTATGTAAAATTATGTTATGATTAAAAATAAAAATTCAGACATATAAAACAGCGAAGAGAGAATAAAGATGTTCTAGTTTGTCGATGCTTTAAAAAGGACTTGGTGTTGAATGTAATTACTATCTTGATATAGTGTTAACTTCGCGGCTAGCATTATCATATAGAGATATCCGAGTATATAGTGCGTGTGTGTGTGTATATTTATTTCGATACTTACGTTTTATCGGAACCGGATTGACGATCGAATTCGCGTTTGCCGCGATTATCAAAGCCAACGCGTCCACGTGGGCCACGTGGTCCACCGCGACCACCCATGTTGCGCATGCCACCGCGGGCACGACGCTCTCCGTATTCAACGCGTTGAGTGTTCTCACTCGGGTTTCGAAATTCGCGTGGCTCGCGACCTTCGCTGAAAAACGAAATAAAATATATAATTATCACACTTGCGAGCACTTTGGATCCACATTAATTATCTATATGAATATAATTATCACACTTTTGGCCTCATCTTGTTCCGATTGCAAATACATATAAAATAATAAAATAAATACATATAAAATTGCTGATCTGAATCTGATTGCGAATATATATAAAATAATATATAAAAATTAAACATATAATAATATATAAACATATCAAATTTAATCTCTTAACGTAATCAAAATGCAATGCCTTTTTTTCTAAATGAAAGATTTTTAACTTTTTGTATAATTTAAGTATTTCAGGCAAACAAATTTAATGAATTATCATGTAATTGCATTTATTGCTTGTTTTATAGAAACTAACCTAGGAGGACCTCTCCTGAATTCTCCCTGTCCTCGCGGTTTCTCTCCTTCTTCGCGATTCCTCCTGTTATTGCGTTCTTCTCTAGATTCGCTGGAGAACTTTACATTGCGATCACCACCACTTGTCCTTGGTTGAACTGGTTTTTTCTCTACTGAAAATATTAACGTAAAACATTTAAATATAGAATTTATTTTCTTTGTTAACAAATACTTTTCTCAAGCTAATGTGTTTATTTTTAACGAAAATGTATTTTAAATGTGTGCTACATAGATTTGATAAAACTTATCTTAGTTTAAATTAAATTATCTTAATTTAGGTGTACTTATTTATACTATATTTATTATATATAGAGGACATTTTTATTTTATATAAAAATTGTTATAAAAGAGGAAAGCGAAGAAAAAAATTCTAGAAATGTGGGGGAAAAAAAAAAAAAAAAAAAAAAGAATAAATATTCTAAATTTATGATTTACTAACAAAGATTCACCCGCTTACAATTAATGACACAAAAACTTTAATTGAAAAAAAAAAAAAATTCTAAATTCCAAAATGTCTTTTTATAAATATTTTCTAATACAATTGAATCGGAAGACTCAATACCTATCGTGCCTTAAAATTAAAACAATGAATGAACATATGAAGATGGACCATCGATCCTTTGTCTTCTCAAGATGCAATAATAAAAATCAACCCTATAAATTGTTTATATTTATACATGTTGTCCATAAATTCAAGAAATATAAAAATTGTATAAAAAATTTGTCAAAAATTAGAGAATCCATCGCAAAGATATGAAATTATGCCTGTAATTTTATAATTTCATTCAAGATGTATGCGGATAAAGATTAAAGAAGAGAAAGATGGGTAGATGAAGAAACTCGTGCGGGTCGTGGAAATCTCTCTCTGGATTCACAATCCCCCGGCGTTCGAGTACATATAAGACCGTCGCGTGGAGTGCCTATTTTTAAATCATTTTTAGAAAATATCGCACCGCGTAGAAAGAGCGAAACGCTATTTATCGCGGGCACCACGCCGCTCTGCCAAAATCCAACGAGATCGATCGAGAGAAGGCGCGCGCGGGAGGAGGAGGGCGGCGAGGGGGAAAGAAGGGTGACAAAAATTCCCGGACGAGAAGACGAGTATCGAGGGATGGATCGGCGAGCACATGGGCCGAACACGAGGAACACCGTGGTCGATCGGCCATAACGCGCGCGCGACGAGGCGCCGGAGAGAGAGAGAAAGAGCGAGAGGGAGAGAGAAAGAGCGAGAGGGAAAGAAAGAGAAAGAGCGAGAGGGAAAGAAAGAGAGAGCGAGAGAGAGAGATGCCGAACCGGGAACCGACTAACCTTGATCCTTTTTAGGATCCTGCGTCTTGGACGGCGGCTGCTGGGCATCCTTGATGACGCGGCTCTTCGGCGCCTTGTTGTTGGCGGACTTTTGGCCGTCCTGCTGCTGCTGCTGCTGCTGCTGTTGTTGCTGCTTACTTTTATTCTCCTTTTCGGAGATTCTCTCCTTCTTCTTGGCTTCCTTCTCTTGCTCCCGAACTTTTAACACTTCCAGAGGATCCTCGCTCTCGTCGAGCTCGAGCAGGAACTTATTCGTAACCGTGACGGTGTACTCGTTTTCCATCTTGGATGTGTATCCTCACGTCGTCGAGGATTTTGAGAAGGTTTTCGGCTACTTTCGAGCCCTTGAGTAATGTGAGATACATTCACTATCCAATATGGCCGAGTCGGAGAACCCAATCCACCACGAGGTCTACCCCGCTAGGGCACGGTACGAAAAGAAGGTAGGAGGGAGGGGATCGCATAATCGCCTCGCAGCTAGCGCGCCATCTCCCCCACCAGGTATTTGGCCGAGTCGTTTAGAGGATATATTATTCACAATTTTTCGCGGAGAACCGAGTGTCAAAAATGGGGCCGCGAATTTTCAGCCAGGTCGAGCGCGAGGACGTCGAGCGACTCGGCGCCGAAGAGATCCTCAGTTGTTCAAAGTCGCCGGAAGTCGCGCGATCTCGCACGAGAGAAACGTGCTCGCGAGAGGTGCCGGTATGAAACGGCGCGCGTTTGTAGAAAACCATAATCGGCCTCGCGGACGCTAGCGATTTCGCGATCGCGTTGTCCGAAACAAGAATAAAGATCGCGGTAAACCGATACAGATATATCCTCGTGTCGCGAGACGACGATGCTCTATTTTGACGAAAGTCCAGCGACCAATCGGAATCGCGATGCGAATTTTGAGCGTTTGGCGCGCGCAGGACAGATTTCGCAAATTTACCTTGAACGAACGAGCCGAGGAATTCGAATTTGATTGAATGAAAGGATTCTGGTATTTCATGTGAAATAATTTTGCTACACAGCTGCGTTTTATTAGGAAAAGAAAATGGAGAGGTGTCGAGTCGCATTTAAAATTGCACAAACAAGATGAAAGAATCAACCAATCGGGAGATACTTCCTTTGTCGCGCGACGAGTTTGTCCAACGCACCGATTGGCTAATCGGCTAGGGAGTTTTTAGGGTTCCGAAAGTTTCTCGATAACAGCCAATCAACGTTCCGATTAGTTCGTGGCGTTTCATGATATAACATGGCGTATTTCGTCATCTCGTTTTCACTCTCGAAGGAACGATATACATAATTATACGTATGAATCGACATCGCGATTGAAAATTGTCGCAGCGTGAAGCTTTAACAAAAAAAAATAAATAAATAAAAAAATGTCGAGAAGCTCTCCTTTTCCGAGAAACGATCTCGTACGTAGGTTTGTTTACCACGCGGTCGAACGCGCTGGAGACGCTGGCGCATGCGCGTCGGCCATTTTCCGCTGACTCGCGCGTATCGTGCGTATTTTGGCGGTTTACCAGTTGCACGCGGCACGCGTACCCGCGCGCTGTAGTAAAGAGGTCGCGCCTGTCAGCCAACACCGACCGGTCAACAGAGAGGAGAGAGGTTGTCGCGCTCGTAACGCGGTAACGGAAAGAGGTGGCGAAATCCCATCGAGTGAGTGAGAAAACGCGAGAGGAAGTGACCGAGGAGTCAGGAGTCAGGAGAGCGCGGTAGGCGCGGGATGGAACTGCACACGCCGAAGCGGGAGTCGCGTTCGTCGGCGGAGGCCCTGGATCGCAGCCCGTGCGACACGTTCTACCCGTGGAACTGGAGCGAGGAGGCACGGAACGTGAATCTCAGCCCGGGCAGCTCGTGTTCGTCGCCCGAGTACCGGGAGCACGGGAGCGGCGCTGGTGCGGGCGGCGGCGGCGGCGGCGTCGTCGGCTCGAGGAGCGTCGGCTCCGACAGCCATCGTCGCGGTCGTCCGCGCGCCGACGCTCTCACGAATCTCATGATGCAGGGCAGCACGTCGCCGAGCAACATCAAGTGCAAATTCTGCAACCGGGTGTTCCCGCGCGAGAAGAGTCTGCAGGCGCACTTGCGCACCCACACCGGTGAGATTCGCCTACTCTATCATCGGATTACGCCGTTCCGCCGAGGCGCCGACGACCGGGCGTCGTCGGGAACGTTGCCGTTCGTCCGTCCGGTACCCTCGACACTCAATGTCCACGCGATTTTATTCAACGATCGCGAGAAAAACGTCGCGCGACAATTCTGCGCGCGCGCGCGTGTGTGTATCGCGTGTCGCGTGTCCGCGACCGTACGCTGTCTCTCTCTCGCGCTCGCTCGCGTCCCGCCAATCGGCCATCATGCCGCGCTTTAAATACTTAAATGGCTCGTCTCGCGTGTGTAATCGCGGCGTGTACGCGTGCACGCGTCCGATTCCGGTGGGTGGTCAAAGTTCGCCGATTGCGCGCGAAATTACGACGTGCGGACTGCGTCGCCGAGTTGCGCGAGGATTTTTATATTTATGCGGCTGTGAATGAGTGAGAGAGAGAGAGAGAAGAATGTGCACGCGCGTTCTCGTCCGTTACATGAAATTGCATGGTCTTTGTCTATGGACGATAGAAAGGATACTGCGCTTCTCGACCTTTCAATCATTCACGTGTTGTGTCGTGAAAAAAACATACGTTTCTCGAAAATATCTTATTCATTTACTGTACTTTTATAGTAGATTTTTTTTTAAGCCAAAGGAATAATTCCAAGAAAACTGACATTTAAAAATCCATAAAATATATGTGCGCATAATATAATATAATATAATATAATATAAGCTACATTAATATTAAAAATTCCAAAACATTTTGATCATTTATATTTGCAAAGCACACATTAATTTGTAGTTTGTTCGAGAGATTGAATATTCTGTTATAAGCATTATATATATGAATGACTCGTATTTTTGGATTATATTATATATATATATATATATATGTTAATTTAACATAAATACTAATTTAAAAAATTTACAATTACAGGAGAACGTCCATATTTATGCGATTATCCTGGATGCACAAAGGCTTTTACTCAATCAGGACAGTTAAAGACTCATCAACGACTACATACAGGAGAGAAACCCTTTTTATGTACCGAGCCAGGCTGTGAAACGAGATTCACTCATGCCAATAGACATTGCCCTGACCATCCTTATGCCAACCTAACAAGATCGGATGATTTTGTATTAAAGCCAGTGTCTGAAAACATGGAAATGCCGCACGAAGTTACTCGATGGCTGGAGCGTTACAAGATGTCGAGAGAACGGGAGGAGAAGACACCGACCGGGAAGAGTGAACGAAAGAAAAAGTCGTGGAAGAGCACCGAGAATCACAAGAGGATAAAATCTAGGAAAGGTCTGATGATGGATATGGCAGGAGAGCAGGAAAATCTCGATCGCAAACCACCGAGTCAGCGGCTATACTGCAGCGAGAGTCAGGATAGCCAGGATAGCCAGGAAGAGAGCCAAGATGAGGATCCGACAGACACGTGCTGCACGATACTGCAAACGTCCGAAGACGAAGAAGCTCCTAATGCCAAGTTGCCGATGACGCCATTGAGAAGACCCTTGGACAGACTACAACCAAAGAAGCGATGGCTACGATACGCTTGCCTAGAGCAAGCACAGTTAGATCTAAATGGAGATGTTAGATCTAACAGTGCGACCTCTGCATACAAAATTGACGAGAAGCAGAGTCTGAGCGGATCCACAGAATCATCCGAGTTACATTGGTACACGTCATTCGACAATCCCGCGGTGGACAACAATATAGCCACATCGAGTATGGATAACGAACTAGCGATTCCAAATGCGCAATTAGAATCTACCTACGTCTCCTCGCAAAAATGTTGGGATATGAATCAGAATAACGAATCTCCGAAAATGGCAGAGAAACATTCATACAAGATTGAAGATTCTCTAAACGATTGGTATTGTTTAGAGCCATCGAGTACCTTGCCGAGTAATCAGAGTATTTTTAAAACTAGTATTAACGAATACATTGCGAAAACTGAAGATTCTGAATTGGGTCATTTCGATTATCCGGAGCATCCTATTCATAAAGAGACAGCGAATCAAGATACATCAGCCAACTTTCACATCAGTGAAAATGAAACTAGACCAACGGTTCTAATGTTGGCTAGTAGTTCAAGTGGCAGTAAAGTTGAGGTTGTTCCAAAGCTACCTATACGTATTGTAACGGACATTGACAGAACGCATTCAGAAATAATTGATACTACGACGGAGGATAATACAGTTAAGTCACCGATACAGGAAGACAATAAGAAATGGTTGGGTGCTCTGGCACTGATGGAATTGGCCAAGACGCAGCAAGAGGCGAAGATTTTAAGTCTTAAGCACGACGTAAGCAACGAATGTTCCATGGCTTTAGAATTATCATCATAGCCATTTTTATATAGACTGTGATTACTCTGGTTAACTTTGTTATTTTTATACGCAAGAAGAAAAACGAAGAAAAAGCTTCTATGTCCATCCTCTTGTAACACGGTCATTTACAAGTGAAAAAAAGGCCTCATAATGTAAAATATACGTTCTCTTTATTGATTATTATTACTCTAATCTGTATTATTATTACTTTCTTATGCGATAAATTGTGTTTGTTCTAATTCGAATTTTTTTTCTAAATCTTTTAATTGCATGTGTCAATGTATTATTATATACTTCTATAAAGCGGGAAATTATTTTACTGTTGAAATTTTCTTCAATGTAATACTTTGAGATTTCAAAATATATCTTGAAATTAAATCTTATAATTTTTATCGTACGTAATAATTGTTTTTCATATGTACAATCGATCCATCTTATCATTGTAATGATTTAGATGAGTAATAGTTATGTTTCTTTAATCCATAATACAAAACTGATATTGTTATAGCATGCATGTAAACATATATCTATATGTTAATTTCCTTTGCAGCGTCACAATTTATTGTATATTGTATATCATAAGGACAATTTATTGCTATATTATAATAAGGACTTGTGTGATACTTATGTTAAGAATAATACGAGAAGAAAAAATGTATGAAATAATGTCGAAAATATTGAAATGAGTTTATAAAGAGTATTTAATTGGAACAAAATCATTTTATTTATAAAATACAATAAAAATATAAAATAAAATTCCGAAGTTAATTTTTATCCTTTATTAGAAAAAATTTATAAATACATGTAAAATCTACAATCTTTTCAATTGAATACAATAGGACATATTTTTTTTTTTTTTTATAATTTTTTGTTATATAAAAATAATTATTTTATCATGTTATGCAATAATACTATTATTGTGTTAATTCTACAGAGTTTTAAAAGATATCCAGATTTTATAGCAACGCATCTTCATTCTTTCTCTTTCTCTCTACAGTCCTTTCTCTTTAGTTTTTCTAGCGCTAGATCTTGTCGTTCTTGTATTGTGCATTTCATTTAATTTTGCATTTTCTATATTTTGTTTCAACAACCCAAGTTTAAAAAATTTCTTTTCATGTGGAGTCTTCTGATCTTGTATTTGTTTATCGACTTTTGTTGGCGTAAAAAGATCGATATTCTTATCTGTCTTTTCGTTTATTGCTAAATTTTTCAGTAACTCTACGGCTCTATTTACATTTTTATTATAATCAACAGCTGTTAATTTAGTCTTATCGTTAAAATTCTTTCTCCTTGGTGTTGTACTCGAGTTAATCTTGAGATTTGTTACTTTTTCTATTAATTTATCAATATTTTCCATTGTAGCAGGTGCATCTGATTTGTCTATCAAATCCATCAAGGTCTGCGATATATCTGGAACTAAAGGCGTCACTTTAATCACAATATCTTTTATCGATTTTTTCTGTGTACTGTCTTCGTTTTCATTTAGATCATGTTTCGATTTTGTTTTTTTCAGTACAGAGTCTTTCATTGAATTAAATGAATTAACGTCATCGGATAAGTCTTCTTCCAAATTTTTTCTCGTTAACTTTGTATTTTGCAACTTGGATTTTCTAGTTGAACGCGTGATCAATGGTGGTGATAAGCTATCGTCATCTTCATCGTCGCTCCAAATCATATTGATTTTAGTTATCTTTAAAGCTCTTGGACTCTTTCTACGTCGGATCGAGAGTGGTTTCTTGGCGTGATTTTGAACGGATGGCGTAACACAAACGTTCGAATTAGTTGGAACTTCCGCATAGCTGGTTACATCAATGTCATATGGTTGCGGGACTGTAAACTCTGAAACAAGATCGTTATATAAAGGTCTTTCCCGAAGCTAAATCCTGACAGAAAAAAAATGTTACATGTTAGAGAATACGTACTCGAACAGCCTGAAGATTCCAATAATGGTTGAAAATCATTGTCCAGCGCTAATTCTCTAGCCGATACGTAGACGGGATGTCCTTCTAATTTATACCTGTGACATATATCGATCGCTAAATTGACGACATCAAACGCATCCTGTTGTCTCGATGTTATGTTTGTTTTTAAAAAATAAGAAAAATCGATCAACAGATGTATATAATCGATGATGTAGAATCGCGCTTGCCAAGAGAATCGTTTCACGTCGATTTCATCGTCAGGCCAGTTTTCAGGCAGAGCAGACTCCTCTTCCTTGAACAATCTCTGTCTTATTTCAAAAGCACCGTAGAAGTGATCGAGCGCTATCGGGACTTGATTCTGCAAAGTGTACAGTTGCGCTCTGATATAGGTGCTGGCAAACACCAAATATTGATACGATACATTGCTGCACATGTAGCAATCGCAATTTGTGTGCAGTGTGAATTTCGGCAAGTCGAAGACTTGTTTGCCGAGTACTGGCGAAGCGCTGCGCTGAGGTATATCTCTGATAGGATCATTCACAATCTTCGTGGGAGTCACGGCGAGATAGACAGACGACGTTTGTTTGTCTGGTTTAACATTCATCGACGATTGAAACGTCTCAATGCCCAGCATGTGCTCGAGACCTTGCAGCTTCACTTCACAATCATTTAATTGCGAACGCGATAGATCGATGTAACACAGTGACTTCAGCAGTTCGGCGACACGCAGTACCGCGCCCAGGCTCTGTGCCGATTTCAAGTGTCGCACTAAATCCGGGCTAATTCCACGAAAGGATAATAAACTATTTAGTCTCATGGATAAATTAACTGTCGTAGTGAAAACCACATCGTAACTGAAAAGATACTTTGTCTGATTTTTCCCTACAAACAAGAAATCGTTCTCGTTTCATTAATAATGTCGCAAATAAACAGTTTGATTTTTGCTTCATTTAGAATTAAATAAGAATGTAAATAATTTTTATAATTATAATTACGTTTTTCCGTCAATAGATTTTCATTTAAGCATCTCGATGTAAACAGACTCTCCACAATGTATGAACCGTAATCCTCGTGTTGCATATTATCATTATATAAACTGCTGTTGCGTATAATAACATCTAAGCTTAGTAAATACACAGCTGTATTGTCAAAGAATGTAATTTCCGGTAGACTTCTAGCGTCAGTAAGTAATTGTTTAGCATCATCACACTAAAAGACAAATATCACGATTATATACACATTGTTTAATAAGAAATATTTGTATGCTTTCTGCCTCTGTCTTACCTTTCCACATTCGAAATAGAGATCTGCTAAGCTTATCCAAAACATAGCAATGGCGGTAATTACATTTTTCTCCTTGGAATCTCTGTGCTTTATGGCATACTCCTTAGCAATGGCAATCCAATTGTAATCAATACGTCTCAATGAAATACAACGACCTGTAACTATAATAGAATTTATATTAGCCTACACAGAAAATTCACATAGAAAATACTCTTCTTTTAATGTAATAAGTAATTCAATATACCGTAAATAATTGAACAATAATCATCGATTTCTGTCGCTAATCTATACGCCAGCGTCCATGCTTCAGCTTCACAATCTTCGTAACGATATAGTCGAGAATATTCGCCTGCTATTATCAATATGCGAAGTACGAGAGTCGGTTCCCAATTCTTGACAATCTCATTCTGTTATAACAATACAATATTTTTATATACAATTATTTTAATAATCATTAATAAACATAGTAAATACTCTTTTCATCATAACTTACCATATTACATTCAAATAGTCGCTTCCATTTCTTCAAGCATTTTCGTAAACTTAGTGTAAGGCTGGAAGCTTTTTTTATATTTATCATAGTGTAGGCAGGAACTATATTTGGTGATTTGATTTCAGCAAGTTCTGGAATCTTGGAAGCATAAAGAGCAAATTTTGTATTTTCCATCTCCATTTGAGTCTGCTTATTCATCGCACGCAATTCCTCCACAAATATAAAAAAGTTAAAGTTGGCTTCCAAGCACAAAAGAGCCACAGAGTTCAACTTGTCCTGCTTCAAATCGGATATAACTTGCTCGTGATATTTCAGAATAGAGCTATCATGTTCAGAACCTAATAAATAATGTCCTAGTAATTGTATCACATGTGCATATTGACAATTACTTGGCTTTAACTTTTTAAGTTTGTCTAAAACTGCTGACACACCATTGGTAAATAAAGTTCTTCCTTCTAATAAATTTCTTGCTTCATACGAGCATAATTTTATGAGATCATACTTGGAAAGGTCAATTGATAAACCTATTTCGCTCTTTATCTTGTCCTTATCATTTTCCAGGCAGTCTAGCATAGTTAATTGTTTAAATTTCTCAGAAACATGTTCTTTAATGCTCGTCCATATGAGGAAAGCTTTTATATTCGATTGATCATAAGTTAACAAGGCATGCAATGCGGATGCAGTCATGGCTTCTCTATACATGCTTTTACTATAATGTATGACACTTAGTTTATATAATGCAAAAGGTATAATATTTTTGACATCCTCAGAGTTTGATTCAATTTGTTGAAATTGGAAGATGGAAACACATAAGAAGGAATATAAATGTGTACTTTCTTCATAAATATGTTCGGATAATATGCTCATATTATAGATTAAAGTACGACAGGTGGTCCACAAATGTATCCAGCGTTTACATTTACATGTTTCCATTTCACATGTAATCCATTTGATATTTTGCTCTAATGTTTTTCTAGCAGTAACACATATTTTTTTTGGCATATCTTTAACATGATATTTACATAATAAACTGATACATTTATATTTCATTATTATAGCATTATATAAATCCCTCTTAACTGTACACATTTTGCATTGGCACCATTTGCATTCAATTGACACTCGTTTATTATAAAATTCATCTGCATCTGTTAATATAATGAAGTTCATCATTTTCAACAAGACGTCAGTATCGAGCAATTGCTTTAACATACGTTCATCATTTTCTATGCATATTTCCCAATATTTAAACAGGGGTTCAATTACTTCTGCAATAGCGAGTGCATTCCATTTAAGGCCTCCTGTGTAACCATATTTTTGCGCAATGTTTAATTGACAAGAAATAACATCTTGCATATTTTTGGCACTGTTGCTCCCAAGATTCTCTATTGGCACTAAAAGTGTTGTACAACATTTTTGGAATTGTTGAAAGCATTTGTAACATTCTTCATCTTCTTTTAAAAGAATATTGAAATAACTAAATAATTCAACTATCTTCACTGTACACCCGATATTGGTCATGTCAATAGTGTTACATATTATGTGACTTATGATACGAAGTATGTGACAATATATTACATATTTTTCAGTCTTGTCTAAGAACAACTGCGTTTCTTCTAAATATTTCAATATATGTTTACAAAAGTTGTCAAAATATTTATTTTCTTTGTCAACTGTTGCCATTTTATCTAAATGTGTGCTTATCCCAATAATCATCTGCTGCGTATAATTTATATAAACACTTTGAGTCGCTTTCATTTCAGATTTTACGATACTTTTTAAACTGTTGTAATTTTCTGCATTTAAAGACCCACGATTAAAAGCAACATATATGTTATTAGCAGAAACATGCCACAAGGATAATACTTTTGTCAGAAGATTCTTAGTAGAATCATCTTGAAGATTATACAATTTGCCAGGCCGCAGATAACAGCAGATTTCCGCTGCATCCTCATACAGATTTAAACACATTAAATAATGAATAATTTTAAATAAAATTTTGACAAACTTGTTGCCATCAGGTACATTAGTTAATAACAAGCACAGCATATTAGTTAATTCAGCTATAGCCTTTCCAGTTTCGCAGTTCGGTTTGTTCGCCGTGCGACACTTGTCAGTTGTGCGACACAAGTATAACAGCAATTTAAAAATATTCTCGTTCCACTTGCTGTCGGGTCGCAAATGGGGAATGCTCGTCTAAATAAAAATTGTATAAAAATTATTATAAAAAATAAAATCATGTTTATGAACAACTTGAATTAAACGAGAAAGTGCATACCCGAATAAGACTCGATGCTTTGCGCAATTGCTCCGACTGTATTAATTTCTTCCACTCTTCGATCATTTTATCATCCATTTCGTTCATTTTTATAATATTGTTAAATAGTAAAACTCACAAATTATATAGTCTTATGTCAGTATTGGGCGAAATAAAGCACACAACTTTATTGTTGTTATCACCGAAGAAAAACCGTTTTACCAGACTAGAATTTTAAATCCCATGACGTCCTCAACGTGATCACAGCCTCTTCGCAGATCTTCAACGTTGCGATATGTAGACACGAATCTCGCGCATGCGTAGTAGCGCAGCAATTGGACGCATTCGCAATACTAGATTTTGATTGGCCAATAGAGAAATGGAAACTTGTGGGGATTTAAAAAATTTCTCTAGAAAGTATAAAGATTTCCTAGCAAGTTAGAGTCCTTAGAAGAAATCCCTAGAAATTTTTATTTTAATTTTTATAATTTTAATTTTAATTTTCATTTTTAATTTCTATTTTGGTAAATATTGACAAAAGGGGACCCAGCCCCAATCATCTTGACCTTGACAATGTTGTCAAGGTCATAGACCTGAGTAACCTCCAACAAATTTTAGCCATCGCTCCTTCTTAAGAAGAAAGTTATTAACAAAAAAAAGATTTGTAAAAATTAAAATTTGTACGTAGTCTAACAGTAAAAAACTTGATGACAGAGTTCATAGAAATAGCTCTACCTATACTATATACCTATATATACCTAAATAAACATTCAATTTTTTATATAGAGTGTTCAAAAATAATTCGTAATATGAACTGGTAATATATTGAAAAGTAAGATCTAAAGCCTTGTGTCCACGATACTAGAAATCGGTCCGAGTTCTCGGACCGAGACGTTTGTAGCCAATTATTTTGCAGCTTTTACGGAAAAGCGGCAATTTTATTGGCTACAAACGTCTCGGTCCGATAACTTGGACCGATTTCTAGCATCGTGGACACAAAGCTTAACAACCTTTCACTTGGACGAATCAAACAAGATTGTATCAACATGAAAATTCACAAATACAGAACATAAGAAATAAACACAAGAAAAAATGTAAACATTGCAGAAAGGTCATATATAAATACAAAGGTATGTGGAAACGTATATATGTCGAACGTATGTGGCAGTTTACTAACACACACACACACACACACACACACACACACACGGGGTTGTGCAAGGGGGGCCAGTGGCCCCCCTCCCGCACCCGCCCCACTGGTAGGCCGGGTGGACCTCGCTTAACAACTTACAGCATGTGTCCAATGTGATTGAACTCTTCGCAATGCATCCCCTACCGGTTGGGAGGGTGCGGAAGGGGGGGCCAAAGGCCCCCTTTGCACCCCCCCCCCGTATGTGTGTGTGCATATACGTTTCTGATATTTTATATTTTCTTTGCAATTTTTTATAACTTTATTAATAACTTTATTAAACAACAAGCGACGGCTAAAATTTGTTGGAGGTACCTCAGTCCCCTATGACCTTGACAACATATGTCAAGGTCAAGGTGATTGGGGCTGGGTCCCCCTGTCAATATTTACCTCTATTTTTAATAATATATAACTATTTATTTTTAATTATTACTAATATATCTTTCATAATATAATTTTTACGTTTATTTTTATTTTAAAATTAATTTTAATTAAAATTTTTTTATTTTTATAATAAAAAAAAATTTTTTGAAAAATTTTTTAAAATTTATTTCTATATGTATAAATATATATTTATATATATATATTTAGTTTTTTATATTATTTTTATATTATTTTTAATAATTTTTTACTTTTTTACTTGGTATAATAAATATAAAAAAATAATAATATAATATAATTTTTATTTTTTTATAATTAAAAATTTTTTTATTTGTTAAATATAATAATAAAAAAAATAATAATATAATATAATAATAATATAAATACTCGTATATATATGTAATATAATTTTTATTCTATTTGAAATATGATATTATATTTTATTTTTAATATTTTAATATTGTAATACTTAATTTAATATCAGGAATAACTTAATAATAATAATTATTTAATAAAAATTAAATACTATTAAAATGTATTTGTATTTTCCTTTGTCACATTACTGCTTTTCAAATTTTCAGCATACTTCATCATCATCATCGATTGGTGCCGCCATTTCGTATCAAGCCAATCCAAAATTACTTTTAGGGACTCTATAGCAAGTAATCAATCCGCTGGTGAGGGCCTTCACACAACACCTTCGAGCGCGTGTCGATGTGCGCGGCGCATTCGACTTTCGACTTTCGACTGAATCGATTTAACCTTCAAGTGGTGCGGCATCACGCGGCGTCGGTATTTGGAGCACGGAGTGGGGGCTGGGTGGTGGGGGAATGCGCGCGCCACCCAGCCGCCAGCCCCCACCACGCTGCCTTCACTCCGCGCACCAAATTCCGATCATCGACCGTCGACGCAGCGTCACTTGAAGGTTAAATCGATTCAATCGAAAGTCGAAAGTCGAACGCGCCGCGCACATCGACACGCGCTCTAATATTATATATTCTATGGTTGCGCGACCTGAAATTGGCAATACTGGGCGTATGTTCCTTTCGGATTCCAAATTCTAACCTCTGCAGACCTCTGCAAGATCAAGTGGGTTTGTGTAATCGAGTCTTTTGGTCGGCGAGTGGTTAAATTCGTTGAAAATGGTTTCGAGGACGACGTCGAGACGAATTCCCGAGGTAGAGCCGCGTATAGATTACGTGCAATGTGACGGACTCGTGGTGATGAAGATGGTGAAGCATTGCCACGAGGAGTCCTCCGGTAACATGGAAGTCGCGCAAGGCGCTCTACTTGGCTTGGTTGTGCAAAACCGCTTGGAGATCACCAACTGCTTCCCGTTTCCCAAAAACGACGAGATTATGGACGAGGAGGAATATCAGCTCGCGATGATGCGAAGACTGAGATGGTGAGGGTCGAGATATTGGAAAATATTTTTTAAAGAGAATATTGTCGTTTAATTTTTTTTTATTTGTCATGTACGCAGGGTGAACGTCGATCACTTCCACGTCGGTTGGTATCAAAGTGCGGACGTTGGCAACTTTTTGAATCTATCCTTGCTGGAGTCGCAGTATCACTATCAAACTTCCATCGAAGAATCGGTTGTGCTTATTTATGATACAGCGAAATCTGCCAGAGGTTTCTTGACACTTAAGGCGTACCGACTCACTCCGCAAGCGATACAAATGTACAAGGAGAACGAGTTTACTCCGGAAGCTCTGCGTACTTTGAAGATTGGATACGAAAGTCTCTTTGTCGAGATCCCAGTAGTCATAAAGAACAGTAACTTGACAAACATTATGATGTCAGAGGTGGATGAAATGATTCCCGAGGAGCAAGGCACAAGGTATTTGGATCTTGGCACAGCTACGGTATTGGAGAACCAGTTGAGATGTCTGATGGATCGAGTAGATGAACTGAACCAAGAAGCTATGAAGTTTAATAGATATCAACAATTGGTGGTTCGACAGCAGCAAGATAAGAACAGGCTCCTGGCTAAGAGGGCACAAGAGAATGCCGCTAGGGCTGCAAAGGACGAACCGCCACTACCAGATGACGATATCAACAAACTGATGAGGCCTCTACCAGTTCCACCAAGATTAAATCCAATGATTGTTGCTGGACAAATTAATACGTATAGTGAACACATCTCGCAATTCTGTTCTCAAAGCTTAGCAAAATTGTACATCACTCAAAGTCTACAAAACGCAAAGGAGGCAAAGTCTTCTCATTAAAAAATTAATATATTGTGAATGTTTATATTTAACACACGAGAAGAGCAATGGTTGCAGAGAATTAAATGGAAAGAATGTATGATTTTCCAAACAAGAGTTTATTTACTCAATGTACCTTCTTGAATTGAGTATTATTCATTGATTAAAAAAAAAAAGACTACATTATATATTATTTTCTACTAATATTTAACAACTGAACAAGTTATTTTATGTACATTATTTGAAATTTAAAAGCTATTCACATTTGTCATTATCTTACAGAATTGTTTGTCACATTCAGTTGCCAGACTTTTGAGAGTATATCTCCGCATCTTCCCTCCACTCTCAAGTTCACAAATTCATTGGCTCTAGTTTTGCCAATATTTATTATCGCAATGGGTTTGTTGGCATCAACTGCTTGCAGCACAATTCTATATGCAGAGAATGTGGTAAGAGTCGTTCCCAGAATTAGTAAAGCATCTGAATTCTCAACATTATTTTTCACACTTTGTACTATATCGTGTGGTACATTGTCTCCAAAAAATATAATATCCGGTTTCAAAATACCACCACAGTTACTGCAGGCAGGAACATTAAAATTTTCAACTTGTGTCTGTCAAACATTTCTCATCATTAATACACAATATCACAAAAAGTATTTATATGTAAATATGAAGACTTTGTATCTTACCTGTGATAATTCTACATCTCCATCAGGTCTTATCATTTGAGTAGTCGCAACCATAGATGGATTGAGTTTCTGAAAGATCTCTTGAAGTTCATATCTACATATTTTATGATCGCAGTTAAGACACATAACTCTGAATGCTGTTCCATGCAACTCTATTACTTTTTTGCTTCCTGCCTTTGAATGTAAATTGTCTACATTCTGTGTAACAATACACTCTACCTTTCCAACATATTCCAGGTCTTTTAGTATCTCGTGTATAATGTTTGGTTCGAGAGAGGAAAATCTGCAAAAGGATTCTTCATTACTTTCTTATAAATAAATGAAAAGTTAAGGTAACAAAAAGATAAACCTTGGCCATCCAACATAGTTTCTGGCCCAGTATCGTCTTCTTATTGCTTCGCTACTACAAAATTCCTTGTAAAGAACTGGTTTATGATTGCTACGTGCATAAAGACCCACTTCTGCCGATCTGTAGTCGGGGATACCACTTTCCGTGGATATTCCTGCCCCGGTTAATACGCACAAACGACAATGTTTATCGATAAACTCCTTCAATCTCGTCACATCTTCCGTTCTCGTTGGATTGCATTTTGGAACAAACGCAAGACTTGATTTATACAAGCGCGCTGCAAAGTGACGTGATCTTAATATAATCCTTACGAGCCTTTAGAAGATAATTACATATTCTACAAAATATATTTAAGATAAATTATTTTCGATTTATATATTTATATCTTTTTCAGTACAACCAAATTTTACACTCACAACACAATCCTACTGACATCGTATTACAATAAACAGATTTCGTAATCATTATGATCTATACAATTTTTATTATACTATTATAAATATTAAACATATATGCAATAAAAATAAATATTCAATATATTTCATCTTTTTTTTTTGTATATGATTCAATTTTTGTCATTGGTTGGTTCTGAAAAGCCAAAGATCCGATTGATAAATTTTCAGACCAATATTCAAAGTCTAACCAATCAGATGTGCCGATTGGCTGTTGGATAGAGAATTTCTAGGGTCTCTCGCAATATCAGCCAATCGCTTTCCAGCATGATTCTCACGATTGGCTATCAAATAGAAAAATTTCAAGTCATACCGTTACAAGTTGTCCCATCTCGTTGTCTCACAACCTCCTCGGCCGAAAGAGACGTTCGGCCGCGTCGAGAAATCGCGGAGAGACACAACAGAGAAACAGCAGCAGCAGTAGCAGCCGCCGAAGTGGGGATCGTGTGCAGCCATTTTCTATTTTTGCATATAGCACCGCGAGTGAGAGCCAGTGTCGTGCGTGTGTGTATACGGGTTTGTTTTTTTTCGATTGCGTGCGATACGGAGATCGATGGACTGACTGATGACCGATCTGGCTGGAGCTCCGCAAGAGACATCGAGACATCGTGTGACATGAGATGATCGTTTGGCGAAACACGACGGAGGAATCGCGCGATCGCAGAACCGTCAAAAAAACCCATCCGTTTACGCAGCTTGGCGTGTAAACTCTCTCTCTCTTTCTCTCTCTCTCTCTCTCTTTCTTCCCTTCGTGATATATCCCGTATAAACACACATTTTCTCTCTTCTCCAGTTCTCTCTTTTCCACCCTTACTCTCCCCCTCCTCTACCGTTCTTCCTCATATATCTCTACACCATTCGTTCATCTCTCCGAAAACAGAAGTACACATCGCCCCATTATCGAGGCTTCGTCCATCGCCGAGCTGCGGAAAGACATAATAGAGAGGAAAACCAGTCTGTGATATTAATCAGTACTAAGCAATATATATACATATATATATATCTAACTATAGAGGTGTAAATTCTCGTGTACGTATATAAGGTGCGCGCGCGCGCTCTCGCGAGTGTTCCCCAATCGTCGCGTATGTGTATGTATGTGTGTGCGAGTTATATACGAGCTAGCGATCGCGCGCGTCGCGTGTGAATTTGTGTAGGTGCGTGCGTGCGTGTATATGTGTGTACGTGCATCGCCGCTCGTGTAGTACGAGAGGCGTAGATAAAGATCGCGGTAAAGGATCTCTCGCGGAAGGGAAAACTTGTCCGATCGCAAATCGAGGAGAGACGGGACGCGCCGGTATCCGCGCAGGACATCGCACATCCTCTCCGCCAGCGGATCGAGGTCGACATCGTAATCAGCGGCGCGATGTCCGTCGAGTCTGTGACAAGTGACAAGCAACCGCCGCCGCCGACGACGACGACGTCGACGACGGCGGCGACAACCGCGATGACGACAACGACCACGACGACGACGACGACGACGTCGTCGTCGACGACGACCGCGACGACGAAGAAGGAAGAAGGTACGATTGATCACACATCTATCTTTCTCTATATTCGTCTCTCTTTCTCTCTCTCTCTCTCTCTCTCTCTCCCCCCCCCCTCCCTCCCTCCCCTCCTTTCTTCCATCTCGGATCTCCGAAGCGACGCTCGTCGCCGAGTAATGTCGGAGAATAACCTCTGAATTGCCAATTTATTCCGTTTTTCCCTTCAATCGGAGGAAGATGTATTTTATCTTTAGAAATTTGTTACATTTCCTGCCAAGCGAAATAGATATTCGAGTGTCGCGAAAGGGAAAATTGTGAAAGAAAGTACAGAAAGTGTAGCTAAAACAGATCTGTTCTCTCGTTCTTTCTCTCTCTCACTCGTTGGATAGAAATTAAATTTGAATTTGAAAAAAAGGAAAAGCGGTCTCTCCGATATTTCTGTCAGTTGGCTAAAATAATTTGGAGGTATTATTTACTTGTATATTTGTGTTCACTTTTTTAACTGTATACTCTTTTTATTTAGATATTCAAAGAGCATCTCGGAAACCAATTTGATTAACTCCATTTTTTGTAAATTTTGTAAATTTTAGTAACGCATGATTGATGCTCTGACTTGTATAAAAATAAAGATGTTTATATAAAAATAAGGTCATGCATAAAAGTATCTCTACAGTCTATTTGCAGATCATTATAATCGAACAATCAACATGAGTTTAAATTCATTTTCTATTAATTTACTTTTTTTTATCTTTTTTTATTTTTTTATTCGTTTTTTATGTACGTCTGGTAAGAGATAGACACGAGTGGTATTTATTAAAAATTTTAATTAATTATTTTCCTTCGTTATCTTTGTTAATAGTATATAATAATAATATTTTCTCTATATTTAGGACTTGTAACATTGATATATTAAATCTTTCTGGTCAATTATACTTTCTCTTTCATCCAGATTAGTCTTTGATTCACTTCATTTATGTGCATACATAAATGTCTTTTGACTTAAAAAAATATTTAATTAAATCAATAAAATTTAATGCTCTCTCTCTCCAATATATTACATAAGAAAACAAGTACAGTTTTAAAAATTTTGAGAGCAAAGAATGTTATTTTTCAAAATGTGATATACATTTTATTTGAGACAACTGTATTACATAAATTTTGGCGCACTTGTATATTTAAGGACAACAATGATTTCTAGAAACCTTCCTAGATGACAATCGGTTAAATATTTAAATTATCTTTATGTGGCGAATCAAGTGCCCTCTCGACTAGGATCTTCTCCAGGAAAGCTTTCATTGGCTTGCCAGAGTATTATCTCGTCTGAAAGCAGTTTGAATTAGTCAGTCTGCACTATACTGTGCTTACACAAGTGTTTACACATTTTCTTCGGTACCAAGTCGCGAGTGAGATATAATCGGTGGAATACCTATGTAAAATTGACCATTTCTACACATCAAATAGCTACTATTATTTTGAGAGTAGAAGCAAACAATTTCTGCAACTTGGTATATGGTTAAAGAGTCAGGCGTTAACATTTTTTTTCTCTCGTCACGAGAGAGAGAGAAAAAAAAACACGAAAAGCAAAAAGAATTTGTTTTCCAAGTTGTGCTTTGTTTCAAAGGACGAAAGGTCCGGACGAGACTTCTCGGAATTATATCACCGGCTTCAAGGCCGAACGGATAAATTCCGAACATTTAGATCTCGCTCGAGTTTTTATTTTATATTTTATATTTTTATTTTATATATATATTTTTACTTTTTGCGCTCGAGCCTTAAAGAATTGGAAAGAGCTCTTAGGCAAGGTTCTTTCGCGAGAGAATCTCATTTTCCGATGACTCGCGGATCAACGTATTCGTGACGGGACTTTGATTCGGGAATTTGGGTCTTGACTGTTTGCCCTTCACCTGTTTATTTACATTTTGCCGAGACGGTTACGCGAAGAGACACACAGCGACGTACACAGTTAGATAGAACAGAGCAACCGGATAAGAGAGAGGCTTCCCTCGCGGAGTCTATATTCGGTTTATTCGAAGCAAAGACCACCACACAGAGATTTGTACAATGAAACTCATCGCCGTCAATCGCTTTATCGGTTCGAACTGGTATCGGCGACCGCGGAAACGACCGCTGGTCGGTCCGACCGGCTCTCCCTTCTTAGACATCCTTGTTATGCAGACCAGAGCTTGCCATTGGTTCCGGAAAAACAAATCTATCAATCCTCTAAAGCGGGTGACCTTCCGTAAGTACGACCGCGTTCTAAGCTGTTCTCTAATACGGACGATTATATGTATAAAATTGTGTGCGAATTCTTAGCAGGTCATTATTTCGATTTAAATTTTAGGCGTCGAGATCGGAGCGATTTTCTAATTTTGCCAATGTGTATGTATATTGTTATTAAATGGTTGTTTTATTTTTTTGTTGTTTCTACAGGGGATGAAGCCATTATATCGATGTCGTTGGCCGGGGAGGTGACTGACGCTTCGATCATGGAAGTAGGCCGTTCTAGACCTCAGTTTCAATATTCTCGGGTAAATGTCGCTTTGCAAATGTTATTGGATTTCATTAAAGTGGCGCAAGTTGAGTCTTGCAATATATGTATTATTTACAATTTTCTTTTTGTTGCTTTCAGGAGGAACTGATGGTGATAAAAAACTTGCGATTATCTAAACGGAGGCCTGCATTCCTGGACAATGCTTATAACAAGTATGTTACAAGGATGTTTATAGCCTTCTCTAGAATTTTCGATACACGTCTATTCTCTGTTAATCGCCAATTATTTTTTTCTCGCAGCTCACGAGGTGTTTGGGATCCCGAACGTTGGCATTCAGATAGAAAGCGTAGCGATACACCCCCGAAGGAGGAAAGGACCGGACGTAGTGATCAAATCACTGAGAATCATAGTAAGCGACGTAGTAATGGCGATCCACGGGACCGAATACGTAAGGAGCAAGACGGCATCGTTTTGAGCCCTCAACGAAGAAGTTTTAACTCGGGATGTTACGTTAATGTGAATCAGCCACCAAATCGGCGTCCAGAAAGCCCAATCGGCAAAACAGAGGTATACAAATTTATATACTCGCGATAGGGTTTTATTATTTTTAGACTGCGTATTTTCTTTTCTATTAGTATCGCTTTTCTATATTCCGTTTGTAAACACAAGTATGAAATATTTTACAGGTCAGCCATCGTGAACCTGTTCGCCGAATCGGTAGCGGCAGGATTCTGACGCGAGATATATGGGATTTTAGATCGGAAAACGAAAAGATTGAATCCGAGCGTGCAGATTATGGTTTTAGATCAGGCACGGCGGCTAGTGGTCCTTTGCGTGATCGTGACAACAGAGATAATCGTGATGGAAAGGAGCGTGACAGGGAGCGTGATATGCGAGAGAGGGAGCGCGATCGTGACAGTCTGCGCGAGCGAGACGAGAGATTCGAACGGAGATCATTTGGCCGGGATTACGGTGAGCGCGATCGTGGCGACAGAGGACCGGAGCGAAACAACGAACGGAATAACCATCAGACAGATCGCGGTCGCGAAAAGAGATTCAACAACGATCGTCGACGGACTTATAGTGACAATCGCGATTCAATGGACGAGCCCGAATGGTTCAGCTCGGGACCTACGTCTCAGCATGATACGATCGAGTTAAGGGGCTTCGAGGATATCCCGGAGGAAAAGGCTGTGAGCAACAGTGGTAATTCCAAGAACAAGAAACAGACTCCCGCGCAGAAGAAACGAAACAAGAAGAATGCTGCGGAAAAAGATGACAAGCCGAACGAAAACTCGGCGGGTCCCAAAGGACGTAGCACTCCGACTGTCATGGATCAACCTCTGAACGCTGTACCAGCGCCGCATTCTCCGATTTCGGAACAGACCGAGCAATCCTCCATCACTCAGAGTAAAGAAAATGACATTAGCGAGAGTACCGTGACCGAACCGACAACATCCGAGTCAACAGAGAATTCCAGCGCTAATCAGAATCAAGAGGACTCGCATCCTGATTTTAATTTGGATGAGTTTCTAAAATCTGATACGTTCTCTGGCGTATCTGGACTGTTGACAGTGAGTCATCTTTTTAATTATTTTTATATCTTTGCATCTCCATAATATATCTGAAATAATGTTACAATTTGTTTGTGTCGTTTGAACAAATTTTTTGTTTTTATTTGCAGAACGGAGTTGGTACGAATAGTGGCACTGGTTCTCGATTTAGTCAGTGGTTCAAGAGGGAAAGTCCGATTCAGCAGGCGGATAGTCGTAGGACTTCCATACAAGACGAACTGCTGAACAATTTATTGAACGACATCACCGAGCCAAACATTCAAATACCATCGGTGACGGAATCAAACACCTATTTTGCTCCAATTTCTCCAGCTAACACGACAAATAATACTAACTCTGCTACAAATGGTGTAAAGTTACTCGAAATGTTACATCGCGGTAACAAACCGAGTCAAAATGGCCAGGGTGACGCATCTAATACAGCTATCTCTATGGTGAAAAACTGTTCTATTAAAGATTTGGGTAAGTCACGCATATTTGTATATCGTCCTGTCATATAAGCAGATCGTATGAAACATAAATATACATATATATTTCTTTTTAGAAATTGGTGGAAAAGTTGTGCACAGTTTGGAAGAATTGGAAGCACGCATGCGGGGTGGTGCTCCTCCACCTGCGACTTCGACTGATACACCCCATGTAAATAAGACTGAAGAAGATCTCTCTGCTTTTAAAAAACTGGTACGTTGACCTTAATAATTTAATTTTATTAATAATTTAATTTTATTTCATATAAACTTATTGAAAAAAATGATTTAGCTTGCTCAAATGAATGGAGGACAAGCTGTGCCTGCAGCTAACGGACCTATCACACAAAAGCAACCTGTAACATTAATGCAAGTACGTTTCGATTTAATTTTTCTCGCTATATTAATTACATGTATATGTATAATAATTCGTGTTACTTTTCAGCTACTTAATTCGCAATTAAAAACACAGCAGCAGCCGTCAATACCTCATCAACAGCCAGCTACGGAACCGATCCATACTACGACGTTTAATCATGTTGGTCCTCTTGGCCCTACTCAGCATCCGCATCAGGCTCAAATGCAACACGAGAATCTGATGAAAGTCTTGCAAATACAAGTATATATCTATAGCACTCTAGTTATCTATATCTTCGCGATGAAAGAGTTTTATAAACATTCTGTATATATCATTATATAGCAGCAGCAGCAGCAACAACAACAGCAGCAACAACAGCAAAAACAACGACATTCCGATATGTTGTCAATGATGATGGGTAATCAGCGAATGCTAGGTGTCAGTCCGGTACCGGCGGAGATGCAGATGATGATAAATAATATCCCGTCAAGCCAAGAACTCTTACAACGACCAGAAGCTCAAGCGATTATTCAGGGTCTGCAGCAAGGGGAGATTACCAGACAACATCTGATACAACAGCTGCAGGTAAGTTCATTCATAACACACATATTGCGCATTTGTTACATGGTAGTCTTTTCATAATTTTAATTGTATCATCGATAGAATCCCGCTATGCAGCATCGTCATCGAGAAGTGCTGGTGAATATTCTGAAAATGTACGGCGGTACCACACCTCGTTCTATAAGTCCGCATCCTCATCCCGCTCCCCCTACTCATCAGGATCATATGTTGCAACAGATGCTGTATCAACAGCAACAACAGAGGATTCCGTCTCCGATGAGTAACGGTAAGATTTTCATACGCAATTATTCTGTTTTATTTTTCTCTCCAACATTCCCTTTTAAGCGGAAACTTGAATCGAACAATTTTATATTATGTTTGGAATGCAGCTTATTGTCCACCTCCGATAATATCGTCAAATTTAGCAGCTAGTCCTAGTACTTTGTCAGTACAACATCCAGGTAGTATATAATAAACACAATGAACTTTGTATTTTTCGAAATTTGTTGCATCATCTCTTGGATATAAAAATATTTCTAATTTAAGAAAGATACTCGTCCAATGTAGTAAAATCATTTAATAAGTTCGATATACAAATTGATATAGACTTGTTATAAATCTTGAGCAATATTAACAAAATTGAGGAAAGTTATGTTAAAAAATTTGATATTTGTGTTAAAAAAGTTGATATATAAATTATTATTATTATTATTATAACAGTGATACCGCACAGAGTACCGTCGCCACGGGAGATTGTTATGCACACTCAGTCTATAATGCAAAGTGCTTTAATCAAGAAGAAATTGGAGGAGCAGCGTGAGAATTTCCGTAAGCGGCAGGATCAACAACAGCAACAAGTACAGCAGCAGCAGCAACTGCGCGCGTCGAGTCCTGTTATTAACTCACCAGCTAAGCAAACAGCGAGTCCACTCGCTTTCACTCCAACCTCCGTTTTACGTAAAATGACTGCTGACAAGGAACCCGACGGTGCGAATCAATTCCGCAAATTAGAAACTACTTCTATTATACCCGCAATTAATGGAAATATTAATCACTCTCGCATGTCTCGAGATCAAAACCATCGAGTGCACACCGCCGTTCCTTCCGTTGATTCATTTAAACTTTCTTACTCTGTCAATCAAGTGCAAAATGAGACTCTTAAACTAATCTTTCTACAATCTGCTTTAGCTAATCGCATGAACAATAATACTTGCAGTACGGAAGAATCGGCATTAAAAACCAAATATTCGTATTCGTTACAACAGGAGAAAGATATAAACGATAATCCGGATGTTAACACAACGAAGGAAAATGTTTTCCTTGATGTTAATGAAAATGCAAACGACACTGCAAAAGTATCAGAATCTAACGTAATAGTTGTTGATAACGATACCAACAATAACGATTGTGTCTCGTTTGATGAGGCAGTAAAAAAGTCATCCGAACTGGAAACGCTGACGGTAGACGAAAATAATCAAATTATCGCATTTCAAACGGAATAGGAAACATTAATTCTTAAAATACTAGTATAATTGCAAGTTATGGTAAAGATTTCTAATTGTGCTGTCTCCTAGCAGATGGAGAGTTTCATAAAGTGCACATTAATCTATTATAAAATCATAATTTTTGATTGCTATGTTTAGATTTTTGTTTTTATTTTTGCGATTATAAAACGAAAAATTTTTGCCGTTTAGTTTTTTCGCTGGACATTTCAGAAATACAATGTTTCAAACCTTGAAAGGTCATGGAAGAGAATCGGCATTGAAAATATTTGTGTGATAAATATCTGTCACATCTTTCTAATATATATCTATATATGTTCTTAAAAGAATATCTACATATGACAGATATTTATAAAATATATTATTTTTATTTTATATGTGATGCAAAAAAGCACTTTATAAAATAAACTCTTAATAACAAAGATTTATTACAATTCTTAATAGAGAGTGTGTTGAAATAGGTTTTTTTTTAATAATAAACGGCTTTATTTCATCTTCTTTTTTTAACTTTTCTTTTACACATGCTTACATTTTTTCCTATTATTAGTGTTGCACTTTTCATCAGTAATATAAGCTTAAATCTTTTCTATCTCTTTTTTTCCTCTTCTTTTTTTTCTCCTTTCTCTTTCTTTCTCTTTTTTCTTTTTTTCTTTTCTTTTTCATTATGTCGCATTTGCTTAAATCATGTGTCTGCGAAATTTGCATGCAATAATATATAAAATATTAATGTAATATATAGAGTTAACTGTATTTGTTACTATTATAATATTAGTTATTAATAATGGCACAATATAGTGTAGATAAATAATCTACTATATGAATAATTTAAATTGATAATTTATATAAATTATATAGTAAGAAAACATTTGAATGATAATATCCAAATGAATATTTAGGGCATGTTTCGATAAACACTTAGTACTGAAAATCTATAGTTTATATAGTATATTACGTTACGTATATTATAAATTTTCAGTACTGGGGCAGTGTAAAGCGGAACATGCCCATAGTAAGTATGTTGTTGGTGTTTCCAAGTCTGTAGTGTGTAATATGTATATATATAAAATTGATATTGATTAAATTTATATATAAATTAGGTAGATTGAGATTTTAATTTTTGAAAACATAAAACATTTATTAAATATTTAAATACAGTAAATACTATAGTATACATTTAAATTATTATATTTCTTTATTAAATTAAATCTTTTGAGGCAAGACAAAAAGAGCATTAACATTAACATTAAGAAAGCATTAATATTTGTTTCGTGTTATTAATGTTTAGCTTTAAGTTTTCATTGTTTTCACTATCATAAACTAAACTTTTTTGTCTAAATACAGGAAACAGCAATGACCCATCAAAATTATCCACACAAACTCAGACTTCGCAGATGCAACAAATGCAGTCTGCGGTTCAGCTACTTACGCAAGGAGCTCTCTCGAGACACACTGCGCTACGACCACAATCCGTTCCGTCGACATGGTCGAATTCGTCCATTAAACAGCATCCAGGTTATCCTCTTAACTTTTATAAAATTATATTGACAGAAATTTTTGTTATATAAATCTTATTGTTATAAAATATTATTTGAAAGGTTTTACTATTAGTTTATTATTGACTATTGACTATTTTAATAACATAGTATTAAACGTCACGAAACTTTCTCTTTTCAGGTCGACCTATAGTGAAAGGTGGTAACAACGGGAACACGAGCAGCAATCAATTCCAATACAATACGGCAAATGTGGAATTCCAACAACATCAGCATAGAACGGTCGCGAATGTGTACGGCAATCCAGCCCGATCCAAACATACAATGACCACTTCGTTGCCGCATCACAACGTTCCGCAATACAACCCAGTGGTTCAAAACTCGATTATGAATCCGAGATCAAATCCTATAAATACCCAGATGAAGACTCAGCAAGTCCCTGCGCATCTCGCTAACATGCAACAGTCATCGCACGGAACCGCTAGCATGCCACAACAACAACAGCAACAACAACCACCACCGCAACGGACTGTAAATACACCGATGCAACTTGTCATGAACCAAAACTACAATTCCAATCGCACAGGTAATATATGATTCAATGAAGCGTAAAGTGACAAGAGTGTTATACTACAAAAAAAGAATTTTTAACAAATCGAACAATATCAAATCCGACTTACACTTGGTAAAACTTGACATTTTCTATAAAAACTCCTTCCTTATCCTATTTACATTGATTTTCAGGTGTTTCTCCTCTCCCCAATCAAATTGCATGCAACGGTGTTCAGAAATCGGAATAATAGCAAGCCATTCTTGGCCTTCCCCCATTTAATCCTGTCTTGACATCATTTACCTTTTAGGGTAATTAAGTAAACAATCATTAATTACATTACGAAAGCTTTATGCTAAAATATTAATATGGAACATTTATATTATTAGATTATATAAAAAATATTGGCAAATTATGTAGTACAATTATTCCGCACATATACATTTTGCAATAACATTTATCTTTGTCATTTAAATGATCTACATGATGAAATCCATTACATGATTGAATAAATTTATGCACAGATGGACGAGCGATGCGATCGCAACAACTAAACATGACGGTCGGCCGTCAATCTTCACCGGGCCTCGGATTCGTGGGTAGCAACGGAGGTGACCTTTCGCCAACGTCTAATCAACTTGCACGATGGTTCAGCCCGGAACTCCTCGCTCAAGCTCGGGCCGGCAAGCTACCAGAACTCGGGCAGACGAATGTCCTGTCATTGGAAGAGCTTGAGAGACTTCAACACGCATCAACCATAGTGCATAACTAAAGTGATATACTATATTCGTATTCGGATTATGTTTCAATTTTGCAAGCGCATCGATAACATTGCTCTACTCGTCGATCAACCGGTATTCTTCGTGATACAGATCTTTACGTCCGAAATACCTTCGATGCACGGATGCTGAATACACACGCCGTTAAATTACAGAACGGTGCTCGCCTACATAGATCTTTTTATCAAATCTTCGTATCGACAGAGTTTATCGAATTAACGTGTCATGTATTTCGGTTAGAAATAGTCGATTAGACTCGGGATTGGACAGTACTTCTCTTTTGAAGGATTCTTTTTTCTTCGTCGAAAGGACATTGCTGACATCGTTTATGGAATCGCTTTTCCAAGTTTCGCGAAAAGTTATTTAGAAATTACAAATGTACAGGATAATATAATATTGAAAATGAAGCGGGTCGCGTATTGAAGGACGCGAAAGTGAACAGCTTTCTAAAATGAAAACGATGTATTGCTTATAAGACTGAAAAAAATGTGAAAATTCTTATTGTTGATTATGACAAGCTGTTTAGAGCTTGATACGCGTACTTTTTAAATGACAACGTAAAATCACCATAAAATCTATTTGCCTAAGATAGGACTGCAAGTTTCTTTCGCGTGTCGTTGGTGAGAATTATTTAGCGATTTAAGCAATTTATACATGTCTTCATTCAGAGCATATTTTCAACACTCTCATTTTCTCATTGACAATTGTAACAGATATGAGGATGTATCATGACAGTATTTTGCAATGATTCATGAGTACTAAAAGCACTGTTGCGCACATTGAGATTATGTTCCTTAAATACGAGACGAAACAAAAGGATATTATTATTACTGTCAGTCAACATAAAGATATATCTACATACTCTATATATATAATGCAACAAAAACTTGTCGTCAGCGAATATAATTATATGATTTAAATTGTCGATATGTTTATAATCTAGTGTCGTTTATAGGATACGTCGCTTATTTACAATGGGACTTGCAAAATCCTTTTGGCAAATAATACGCGAACATCTTGAATTTGTGAGAATTGCAGGCTATCACCCAATTACTTACACAGAGTGATGGTTTAAACATTTAATATTCTATTTGTATTGCTGCAAACCATGTGACTTTATCAACACGAAAAGCATACGAGATAACACGACGAACACACATGACGTCACATACATATATTATAAAAATAAATATATATAATATATACTTCTCTCTCGTAGAAGAACGCGTGAGAGTGCGGTATCATTATCCTGATCGAAAGTGGTAGATAGACTGAAATGTCTCTTAATAAAACCTCGGGAGATATATAGAAGAATTGTTCGCAGAATTAATTAATTAAAAAAAAAAAAAAAAAAAAAAACGAGAACATTCCATCAGCCAATAGAGAATCAATTCAAACGAGATATCCTTTTATGAATTTCGATATTGATATCAATACTGTTGCTAACATGTGTTTGCTTTTGATTTAATTGCTTACACCTCGTACACAAGATTATAATTTTTATATGATTACAAAGAGAATTGGGCTTAAACGATAACGCTATCAAAAGTTTATTTTTCCTTTTATATTTCGGAAGGATAGCGTCATTACTATTCTACTACATATGTACCTTAGAGTCTCATCATGCGCGCATAATTGCATTTTTCTCTCCTGATAGTTTATTAAGTATACAATTATACTTTTAAGAATTATATCTCAAAAGGCAAAATATCTTGCAAAAAAAAAAAACATTAGTACTGTATATCGAAAAATTAGTATTTATCTATATCTTTTTTTATTAATTGCATAACATATAAACGAGTTACATATATTTTAATTTATGACTATTCGTTACATTCGTATTTTACTTGCATACGATAACCCTTTTTTTATAATCGCATATAATTGTATGTGGAATCATATAAGAAACGCGAAATAAATTTACGTAATATACTTGAAGACATAGAAAGAAAGAAATAATATAAAATTAGACTTTATAATTTATTTTGTGTTGTTGGTATATAAAACTATAAATTTATTTGTGTATGTGTGTGTATACGCGCGAGTATATAGAAAAATAATACCGATAAAATGCTATAATAACATCGTAGATCATTTTTAATTCATTATGTGTGATGAAAACTTTTTATTAGATATATTATTTCCGATTGTCCCATATTGATCCATATTCATAATAAACTCTTCTCGCTGGATCTGATGTTTGTCTAAATATGAGAGATGAGAATATGGATCATAATCTCTTTTATGTTGAAATGTTATGTTAAAATTGTTACAACTTGATATTTTATAAAAGATGACCTCTCTCTCTCTCTCACACATACACACTCAAAACTACATTTTTAACATTTTTAATATTTTATGTTTAATAATTTATTAGAGTATATATCAATATAATTAATATGAGAGAAAAAAAAAGATAAATGTCAAAGAAGCAATTTGCAGGTAGATGACGATTATGAATATGACATATGTATATGCCTATACACAATATTAACTATTCGCAATGATATTCACGAATTTTATAACGCATCTGCACTGCAACGCGAGATACGCGAAATTCGAAAAATGCAAGACGGCTTATGGGACTCTAAAATTGCACTAACTGTACTCGTTGCGCTCGTTGAGAATTGAGGGAAATATATTTACAAAAGACACTCTTGTATATCGGCGACAGAAGGATCTCGTTTCATAGGCCGGTATTCATAGTCGGTTCTTATATTTAAGACTGTCTTAAGTACAATCTTAAGATGTGATTAACCAATCACAGAGCCGTATTTGCATCTTAAGACATTACTTACCCTAATAGCACACCATATCCGAAATACATTCTGAGGATATCCAGAGGATGTCCAGAGAACATTCGAACATCCTCGGGATGTTCTCCGAACGTCTTCGGGATATATGTGCTGTTAGGGTAAGACGGTCTTGAAATAAGAACGGACTATGAATACCGGCCATAGCATTTTCGTTCATCGTCAGATTTGCGGACGATCGTATTTATTGCACAGTGGTTCAAAAGTTTATATCTCGGACCGATCCATCACATAGTAAAGCTTCATCTCAAGCGTCCATAAGTATGTACAAAGTGTATTAGAATGAAGAGTAAAAAAAGAAGAATATTTAAGTCACATTCTAAGCATGAGATATATTCATACAAGTATCGCTGGCAGGACGTTTTACGTTTCGATGCTACATATATGTATAGAGAATGGAAGTTTCCAAGTGTTATTATGCTAATTTTGTTTCGTAAAAGGGCAGTCGTGTGAAAGGAAGCGCGAGGTATTGAATATCAAAATAAGAAAATAGGTAGTTTACATAACAATCAGCTTCTTTTTAACAGAGATACAAAGTAATCTCAGATAGCACACGTTGATTTCGTAAACATTGTCTAAACATTTCTAAAATTATCATTATCAATCACGTTTGTGCTTTCCGAGTTTATGTTAATCGAAAACAATTTTTATCGCTCAATCTAAGTTAAAGAAAAATATGTTTTAAATTTAAAATGTATCTAGGAGAGATATAGTCTCCGGAACACTCTATATACCCCGCGTTTCCTCGCCAAGAACATCAGCTCGGCGATAACGATTCCCTTTTCGAATGCCGAGACGAAATAAGATGCCGTGTTTCTGAAGCGTATTCGCATTTACATTCAGCTTCATTTTTGAGGACGACGAAGATAATTTACCAATATTTGGTGTGTGGAAAACAAGAAGAGAAATTGTTATGCAAGATGCGCGAGGGACCTTTCAATCTGAATTTTTTTATAAGATGATTACAATCGCAATGATTACATTTCTGCTTTCATTAAATGGAAGATATTTGCGAAAACGAGATACTATGTCCCATGCATTTGCGGACTTAAAAAGGTTGTTCCATAATTCGAAGACACATTTTTGTAAATAAATCGATTCCCGAGCAAACTAAAATATGTTTAGTCCATGCACTGGGTCGATAACTCTTGTAAATAAAGTTACTGAATATTATATTATGTGAAGTCGAGAGAGAAATGTCACACAAATAAATACAGGGAACTGTAATTATCATCCTCGTCATTTCATTATATTCTCGTTGTGAAATGACTGATGGTTTTTTTCATTTGTCTAAAGAGCTTTTGTTTACGATGTCGAAAAACATTTGATTTTGTATATATGAATTGATAATATTTATTTTATTTCTGATATTTATACAAATTATCTTTTCCTCAAATTAAAAAACAATAGAATTGTATAATTATAATTATCGACGTATTATTGATTGTATTATTGTTATAGTTGAATAATCTTGCTTATCGTCGGTTTTTATAATTATCGCCATTCGCAGCAGTGGAAATAAATCATTGACGGAATTTGTAAAGAAACAAATTCAGAACCGCCACGTTTAAATATCTGCGCAATCGCGCCCATCAATAATAAGATCAAATTTTTATTTCTCGATTATGAAAACAATTTTTACATCAGATATTTTTTAAATCCAAGAACAGAGAATTCAGTTACATAGACAGTCGCTAAATAAATGCTAAAGAAATTAACGCGAAATTTAATTAAAAAAGAACCAACTGAACAGCGCATTTGAAACTAATGGCTCCTGCACATAAAACGCGACAGCCAATCAACTTACGACTTTTTCATAAGAGCGAACATTGGATTGGCTACCGCGTTGTAGAGATAGAGTATCTCTACCGCGTTGCTTCCTTTGAAAAGAATTTATAGTCCATCTTCTTATTGGCCGATTAAAGACCGGTTTCACCATCTCTGATTAACTCAATCGGCCGATTAAACTATGGCCGGTATTCATAGTCCGTTTTTATTTCAAGACCGTCTTAAGTAATGTCTTAAGATTGTACTTAAGACATTCTTAAATATAAGAACCGACTATGAATACCGGCCTATATCTTTGTCTCTTTTTAAGAACGTAGCTGAAAAGAGACAAAGATATAGTTTAATCGGTCGAATGAGTTAATCGGAGATGGTGAAACCGGCCCAAGCTTCCTATCGGAATAAAGGCTGGATTATAGAGGCCGTAAATTTTTTCCGTAACCGTAAATTTAACGATTCAGGGTGCCGTCACATGGGGCGTAACTTGCGTAAGCGTAACCAGCGGATCGCCAATCACCGAGTTATTCCGATAGAGCTCGACGAAGGGCTCTATCGGAATAACTCGGTGATTGGCGATCCGCTGGTTACGCTTACGCAAGTTACGCCCCATGTGACGGCACCCTCAACCAATCGCGTTGCTTGATTCGGCAACGTGATTGGTTGAATCGTTAAATTTACGGTTACGGAAAAAATTTACGGCCTCTATAATCCAGCCTTAAGCCTAGTCTACAATAGAGTCTTAAGGTCGTAAACGTAAGAAATTGACCAATCACAGTCGATTATTCTCCTCGAATTCAACTGTGATTGGTCAATTTCTTACGTTTACGATCTTACGACTCTATTGTAGACTAGCCCTTAAGCCTATACGCCATTAATCTTGTTACAAAAATTTATAGTCCAATACGCAACGCCTATGAACTACTCTGCGAATCGAGACGCGCATGCGCGTGTGTCTGCGCGCTAGACAACACGAGGGGCAGGTGTAGAGTGTAGAGTGTAGGTGTAGATGAAAATGGCATATCGTCGCGATCTGACCTGACGCAGCAGCTGACTCGCAACGAAGACGTTTCTCATTCCTCGGACTGGCGGAGCTGGGAGCTGGCATTGCATATTGTCTCCTCGAACCCAGACAAGTCCAAACAAAAACGCGCAAAGCAGAGAAAGACCCGAACGAATATACACGCGAATTCTGTCCCATTGTGCATAGTGTTGCGAATCGCGAGACGAGATGATTGTTTGCGACGCGAAGTGCGAGTCGTGTGCGAAAGAACCAGGCGAGAATTTCGTCCCGCGAATTTTATCGCGAGATGGCTTCGAATTACGACGAATACAATTATGTTTTGCTATACGGAGAGGCGACGAAACGATTAAATACCGATCCACCAGTTTGACGAAAATCGAGAAGTATAATTTTTATACGAAATACAGAGAGAAAGAGAGACAGAATAACGAAGAATATTGCACGAATCGTCTTTGCCCTCCCCCCCCCCCTTCTTCCGCTCATCGATTTCTCGCTTTGTCGCGTTCATAGTCGAATTTACTCGTTTCTCTTTCTCCTTTCCGCGCGAGAGCTTTTTGCTTGACTCTCGGATTTATTGCCATCCCGGCCTTGTAGAAGCCAGCGTCGCTTTGCGACGACCCGTATATGTCTCCATGTTGCGAGTCACGCTATGCCTGAATGGTGAGTGATGTTTTAGAGGCGTTTCTCCGATTACTCTTTAAAATACATAAATATTTTTTGCCATACGAAAATTCCGTGCGATCCTGCGAGATCCTCCTCGAACCTCCCTCTCTCTCTGTCTCTCACAACTCCTCGTCCCGAATCAATTTTCCACGACTGGCTGGCAGCGGACGATTACTTTGAGCCAGAGATGAGAGAATGCACGTACGATTTCGTGCAAGGAAAATCGAATCGCGCGTATCGTATCCTTTCCATCGGGAAATGCGACGACTCTGTACGATGAGTTGCGAGGTAAGAGAGAGAGAGTATCGCGTTCGTACGAAATTCTGAGGCTCGACATCGGAATGTCGGAGTCGTAGATATCGCATCGCGACGGAGCAGGAGAGAACAATGATCGACGTCGCTAGACTAGACTACTGATTTTGTTGAGGCGCCATGTATACATATGGCGGCCATTGCATCAAAGTATCGCGCGCCCTTCGATCAGCTCCCTCATCACGCATTCGTCCAGTAATTAGATCGCGGATAATTAGCCTTTCTCGCGGACCGAATAAGAGAAAAGGGAGCGAGAGACGTTTTCGCGAGGGGTGGATCTCGGGGAAGAGAAATTGATCGCTTCTACTGGGAAGGACTGCCTGATCTCGAGGTCGTGTCGAAAGAGAGAGAGAGAGAGAGAGAGAGAGAGAGAGAGAGAGGCGATTTTTGTGCGTTGTCGCTAGCTTTTCGAGTTGCGCGTATACACACATATCTAATATAATGATGAATCGTCCTCTCATACGGCAGGTCGCAGTGCTCCGCGTGCAATACCTGCACCGTTAACGGTCCTTTGGCGTCATCGTGACGCCCTTTATTCTTTTTTGCCGAAAGTGTCCGTCTTGATTGCGAGAGATCTCGACGGAAGAGATCTTTCGACCCATCAGATTTTGTCCGGCCCTTCGTCGACCGCTTTTGCTGAACCATTCGTGACGTAATCTACGAATGGCCGAGAGAAACGCGTCACCATAACTGCGAACAAGACCAAAGCGTATCATCTTTTTTCGCCACAAAGAGCCTCGATAACTTTCAGCGCGAGAATAACGCGTTGAGTAAGGTGATTAAGATAATAACGGCTTAAACTCGACATATCAGCACTTTTACCCTTTAAATATCCGAGTACTCGTCCGAGAGTTCCCGAAAATCGATGCCGAATAAATATATCGCGAAACGCATACAAAATGTAGGAACAATCCTAGCGAGTGACTGTTCCAAGCAGTGGCTGATTTGTTCCTAATAATTCTAGGCAAGACGGTATACACATAGTTTCACATCGATGCTCCGAATCTACAACGAGCGTTCTGACGACGAGTGTGGTATACGATCGAATAATCCGTGGCAACTGAAAGAAGACCGTGTTCGAGATGGTTCTCACACGAGACTACCTGCGATTCGTCGAAATAGGGAGAGGTTATCGCAGTGACTGACCTGGCAAGGTATAGCGATCGGAACAATGGACCGAGACTACGTTTTTCTACGGCAGCATATGTAACGGTATTTAATACGATATTTGTTATGTGTCTAATCAATGTTCAGAGCCTATTGCTCGTCGTTCGTGACTGAATTTTGCTGAAATCGATCAGCAATAACGATAAAAAGGACAAAAGACATTGGGTGATTTTTACAAATCCAACCAAATATATAATTGCGCGTCTAACAATGATCCATCTATAGTCGTGCGTAGTGTTGTGTGCCCTCTGCGAATGCGCCTCGAGCACGAGCGATGATAATTTCCCGAGCTCCAACGGTGGCGTGAGACGTGGTGAAATGTCAATGGAACTTGGTCAGCTGTGCGCGGAAAGTCGTTGCGTCAACCTTGCGATGCGAATCGATAGGAATTTACGTTGCTCATCCGGAATCTGATTCGCGTCTCTCCGCGAGCTTCGCTGTTTTTCCCTCTAGGGGTGTAATAACATTCACTGGGGAATTTTTATACACGAATCGAGATAGATTATATATTTGCTCTGTCTTTGCAAAAAGACGCTAGCAAAATAGCCTGAGGAAGAATTGCGTGTTTGTGCAAAAGTACATAAGAATACTATACAAAGATCAAGAAGAGGTAACATGTACATTATTTAATAAAACGGATTTCTAGAAGGTTGATAAAGTCGATAAAGAGAGCGAAAGTGCTCTATATCTATATATATATATGTGTACAAGAACGTAATTTTGGCATCACCAAATAAGTCACATCCCGGCAGTTTGAATCACTATAGCTTTGGAATAGCGACTGAGACTGTCTCCTATAATGCTTATGGGAGTATAGACCACGATTAACTCTAACAATAAGCGACGTACGCTTATAATCGTGCAATCGAAAAATTGCAGCAGCGACTGGCAATCTTCGTCAATTCTTCTCATCGATGTGCATCGAGCGCATTTAGGCTGCTGACACAGAACGAGTTCGTCGTCGTCGTCGTCGTCGTCGTCGTCGTCGTCGTCGTCATCGTCATCATCATCGTCATCGTCATCGCGTTATTGTTACTTTGTCGACGCTCTAGTTTCCCCGCACGGCGTTGCACACGGCTGTAGAGAGCGCTGCAAGAAGCACGAAAAAAGGAAATCGTTGAAGGCGATTTAGTGCCGCGAAGTAATCGCGACATTGTGTGCGGTGTAACTTTGTATGCCAAAGCGCAAAGCGAGAAAGGAGTCGTGTCGATGAAACGTCGCTGCACGCTCGCGATAGCAAAAAGAGAGAGAGAGAAGGCTGGTGCACTGCGGACGCAGGATCGTAACGAGAAACAGGAGACGATCGATGCACTGCCGGCTGATTCCCTCGAGTGTAATGATTTATCAGGTGCGCAAAAATTTCTTTGTTGTCCCTCTCTCTTGTCTCTCTCTTTGTGCATCTTAAGCATGGATCTTAATCATTTGCATTTTCTTCGCAATTTCGCTTTGCTACTTGTAAATAGCGTATATAATAATTTAGACAGGCAGTCGTGTTGATTATGATTGAGTTTTATAATTTTTCATTGAGTTTTATATACGGGCGATGCAATCGGACTGACATTTCTCCGTAAAATAGATTTTTATTATTTTAATTTTCATATTTATATAGTACACAGATTTGTAATAAAATTTAAAATTCCCACGTAATGTGTATTATGAAATAATTTTCGATCAAGTTTGTATCGCTCGTTTAAGCAAAAGTAATTGTCAAATGGAGTCGCCATTGTGTGACACGAGTATGGCTCGTAGCTCCGATACGAAAGGTTTATATGGCTCTGCAATATTCTTACCATAGGAGAAATGATGGTCTCTTATATCTTGTGCTATATTGTGCATTGCATGAAACTTTACATAGCACGAGAGGGAAACGATTTCCGTGTGTATGTGCAATGTATTCTCTAACGTTTCTCTCTCACTAGTGACGTGATTTACGTAACGCGAATGACGTGTTGTCGATCAGAATCGTTTTCATGGTTGTAAAAAAGCGCATTAAATATCTATGCTATATATTTCAATATTTCAAAAAATGTTAGAAAATTTGGAGATATTTAAAAAAATCTTTTTTAGCATTAAAAAAAATTAATTCCTATTCTTTACGTGGTACATTTAAATATTATACAGAATATTTCTTAAAAATCTTAAAACTTTTTTGAAGGTTTATACTATCTTTAAACAATTTGGAAATGTGTGTGATTTAATACGAATTGTTTGTGTTAATTAATAACAAAAATTTAGCGATTTAGATTTGTTAAAACAATGAATTTTATATATTTTTGAATCTATATATCAGTATTTTTTCTTCGTACCATTTAAGTCACCTTATCATTTCGGTTCATCAGAAAACAAACACCATTGTAGTTTTTATCATAATCACAATATTAAATATGGGGGAAATTTTATAGGCACTTTGACAACTCGTTATATTTTTCAATTGGTTATTGTAGAATTTCAACTATTCACGATATATATTTTTTCTAACTGAACTTTTGAACAATCATGCGACGACTGAACTGTTTGCTTTCGCTAGCACGTTTCCCTACAGAAAGCCAGAATTTTTTTTTACTCAAGTGGCGCCGCCATAGTGAATATTTACGCCTTGCGCCGTCTACTGGCAGAATTGAACTGCTTTCGTCCATCGTGTACATTTGGTTTCTGTCTTCCTACATTTTTGGACGGTTAAAATTATATACGATAGACACGATGCAGTAACATGAGGATATCTCGATAGAATATCTTTATAGTAGAGTGCTGACGGATCGATTAGTGATGCTGTGAATAGTTTCGATAAATAGAGTTTTGGACATTGGTACGTATGTGAATATGTATTCATCGTGTAGCTAGTCTCGCCTGTTGGCGATCTCAATATGAATCACGAACGTATACGTGGCTACTCTTACCAATTTGAGTTTCATCTTTCACGTGCATGTTTCAACAGCGAACATCCCATCTTTGTTCCGATCAGCAGCTTCGCAAAGCGTCTCTTGAGATTTCTGAGGTCAAATATCTTCACAACTTTCTCGATTTTGGTTTCGATCCGATCTCAATTTTGTTAACCGACAAACAGAATTCTGATTGCCTTTGAATAACTCTTCTTCAATTTGTCGTCGTATATTTCGATTTTCAAGCAAAATATCTTTCTAACTTTCGATGATAGAGATTCTTCTTCCACGATAATTTTGGGTTTCTTCCGGTTCGACTTCGAGAATATTTCGTTTGAGATCAAATATGGTGTCTGAAAATGACTAAGTAACCTTGGGAAGTAGTTGTAAATGTTTCGTAATAGTTATTTCTTATATATATCGAATTTATACCTCTATACTCTATATCTATGTTATTTCTATATACGAAATAAATCATTATTTCTTTCATCCTAAAAAATAAAAATGTATATTAATTGATTCTTGATAATTATTATCAAATTTTTATTAAATTTTTGGAGATATGGCAAAATATATATTGTGTAAAACATTAAATTTATTTAAATTGTGATGTGTGTGTACAATACAATGTGCTCATTTTATATTAATAAATTTTTGTTTATCTAATGCGAGCGACGTTTTAAACAGTGTTTTAAATAAATATGTTTATCATAAAACAAAATATAAAATTGTGAAAAGTGCAAGTTTTTTCTAAACAAGATCAGCTAGTATCAGCTTTTGATATCGTGCAGTTCTGTATTTACATGAGTGTAAAATTACAAAAGTAGTGGATACATGAATTTTCGTAAATGCTGAGAACGTAATTGGACGCAATCTTTCTAATTTCAAGCTGGAATATCTTGTAGTATTTCTGCACGCGTGAATCTGAAATTAAAATTCTCTCGAAGATACATTCAAAAGAAAAAGAGAATAGAAATTTCTTATTTAAGATGTTACAAGAAAAATAAGAAGCTCTTAAAATATATCGTGCATTGTTGAAGAAGACAAGTGTTCAACAGTTTACGCAATGCTGCATATGACGTAATTTAGTGCTAATTTAATAATGTTTCCAGAATATATTATACGGCCCCACACATACATACATATATTATACACTATAAATTAACCGCAATGTACGATCGTCGTCATAATACACATTTAATATAAAAATAATGTGTGTTGTTAAATTGTTTTTTTTTTATTTGCAACAAGTTTTTTCAGACTCTTGAATATTCTAAAATATATTCAAAAATTTCTTAAATTTAATAAAATTTTATAAAATCTTGAGTTTAAATATAAAATATCTTTATAAGTTTTATTTTTTTATACAAATTAAATTATTTAGATTACACACACATGTACACATTCAATAGATTTTCTATACTCTTTTAATCAGTGTGCTTAGCTTTGTGTTAATTCATAATGTGTTCTATTATAATGCTTTGATATATTATGCATAATGTCACTTGAACAGCAAATAATTTTTACAATCTTTTCTGTTTGAACGTTGACTTCTTCAACGATTCGCAAGTAATATTTGTAACAATATATTTTAAGAATTATTTCTCTCTCTCTCTCTCTCTCTCTCTCTCTCTCTCTCTCTCTCTCTCTTTCTCTCTTCGAATTGAGAATTATATATTACACAATTTGAATTAAATATACAAATTATGACTCATAGTCTGAAAAGAATCTTTTTACATTGTTCGTTTATTATAGATATTCTGCTAAGAGCACATTAGTTAAAAATATACTCAAGAAAATTATTATTTCAATTTCGAAAAAAGAAATATTGTGTTTTGTATTGTACACCGAAATATCGTTTTTATTTGTTAAACACTCCAACGTACTGCGTGCGAAAGGGGTTGATTGGATCAATATCCGTCTTTTACTCCTGTAACACCATCATGATTAGCTATAACTTTGGTGGGAAAGTTTACGTTTATTACAGCAAAACTAGGGATATCGAATTACTTACGTTAGTTCGTATGTCTAATGCGACTGCGTGTTCTATTATACACAGTGTTTTACAAGTCACGAATTACAAAATATTTAAAATTTTGGATGTAATTATAACATTTTATTAGAAATGATATATATGTATATTTTCTAAGAGTATAATCATACAATCATATAAACGACTATAGTAACTTGTGTGAGTAATTGTTGCAATTGAATGTGATATAAGTTACAAAAATAAATTACAAATTACAAAATATAATTTAAGTTAGAAAATTGTTGTCTTGATGAAAAAGTTTTTAAGATTAATAAGCCGCAAATATTGAGAAAAATTTACTTTGTAAATCTGTATTAAATTCAACTGAATCTTGACAATTGATCTATTTTACGAGAAAAAAAAGATTACATTATTTTTTTAATTTTCAATGTAGCGCATGACTTATGATTCACCCTGTACACATTGTGAACAACAGCGGTGACAAAGAGCGGAAAAATAATCGATCGTCAGTGAAATGTATGCGTTGGTCGAAGTGCGGCATCGTCATTCAGCCCCCTTGACGAAGATTGGACGCACGTCCCGAAGGACGTTCTCGGCCTTTCAACTCTGTGCATATATATCGAAGAAGCTCCAAGAAAATAGACTCAAGTGCAACCGCAACTTGTATGTTTGGACAAGGAGTTTGCGCAATTATTATATGAAGTCACGTTGAAATTTTATTATCTTGCTGTAACAGTGAACATACGAAACAGAACATGAATTGGAAAAAAAAGAGAACCAATATCACACAAGTTAAATAGCTTAATCGCTATGTGAAATATATATATGTATGTATTTAAAAATACTGCTATATACCAATGTCGCACGATGATTTTTTGATTATCGGAAGTGTGATCTATATTAGCAACGAACAGCAATCTCACTGGCAATGTGTCTCTTTTATTACTTCAATGAAGATTTTCAAATAATTGCAGCCTATGAAGATTAATAGATGAATATTATATTCTACCTGTTCTACGATAGATTAACACAATTGGATTAGTTGATGAAATAAACGCAAAGCAATTTGAAATATCTACCGACTTTTTTCGAGAGATTGAAATAGAGAAAACGGCCAATTAAAGGCATGCTATAAAGATTGTATTTATTGCAATAACCGCCTTTAAAAGCAGAAGCTATTTGAGATTCTCTGCGACAGCAAAAGATTACGAAATATTTTATAAGACAATTTTTACAATTTTCACGTTAATACCGAAGATTACTCAAAATAAAAGATTACAGTTTATTCCTTCGTAACTGAAGAATAACAAACGTCAACGATTTAAATAATTAACAACGAAATCATTTGACCATGTGTTTTCATCAAATTAGGATAATTAAGATTTTATGTGTTATTCTTTACAATGGCAGTTATATCGACGTAAGTGTGTTTAAGAGAACTAGTGCACATATGTGAAATATTTAAAATAACGTCAAAAATGATGACAATAATTCTTAAGAAATTTTCATTAGCACCTTGTGTTTCTCTCTTTTGTGAGGGATTTTTTCCCTTTCACTGCACAAATGCATATTTAAAATACTGTAATTTTTGTTAAACCTATTTTTGAATCCGTATCTTTTATGGAAAAAATATTCTTTTGAAAAGTATAGAAAAAATGTTTTTTTTCGTTATTAGAAAAATTTTTACTTGTTTAGAAAATAGTTATTCCTCTTTTTTCGAACAAGCGAAAGTTTTTCAAAAGCCTTTATCTATTGTCGAAAGTCGCCTTTACCCGAGACGTTCGAGCTTTGTAAAGTTATAAAACGTTGCTCTATCTCTCGCTTCCTCTCATTCTTGTCTCACTCTTCTTTAAACGAGCCACCGACAAAATTTATGGGACAATTTCTAATCTAAAAAGTATGCAAGGCCGCACTAAAAATCAAAGTTCGATGGCTATTGTAACACGAGAAAATGTTGTGATTTATGTTAGATATTGTGTTGTTTTTTTTTCTATTTAATTTTTAACGAATGTACAGATTAAATAAAAACAAAACAATATAGCTATAAAAATTGTATATTTTTTCTGTTTAAATGCAGGTTGAAAAACAAGGTACAAGATGGACGAATACGACAAGAAATTTGCAGAAATGCAAAAATACATTCCATTTTTGGAAGCGATGATTGAAAGGCTGCAAAACGTTAAGGACAGGGAAAATCGGGATTTGCAATTGCAGAAAATGCAAAGTCTGCACGGGATTCTGTCAAATAGCAAGCGAAAGTACGTTAAATTCATGATAAAATAAATAGAAAATTTATACAAAATTGCGTTATTTAATAATTATATATCTAATAGTATGAATTTCGCTTGCATAATTTATGATTTTTTTTTGTATCGGTATATCTTTTCGAATCTTTTTTATAGATTTATATAATGATAAAAAAATAATACTATATAAAAAATATGATATATAGACATTCTTTAATTAATTAAAATATTATTGGCGGAACAGGCTGAAGATCGAGACATTGCAGCGATGCGAGGATGTTTTGCAGAAACTGCACAATAGAGTAGAAAAGGTAGATATGCTGACATATGCATGTTAAGGCACATTGAGTTTGAATACATATACATGATAATTTATCCCAGTTGATGTTTATGTAGAAGCTCATTAAATATATCGAGTGTTATAAATATTAAATAGGGCCTATGTTTTTAAATATTGGAAAAATAAACTTTAAGACACTCTATATGTATATGTTTACATATGTATATATAGCTTTCGTCTTTTGTGTATGTGTGCATGTGTATGTGTGTGTGTGTGTGTATAATTAAATATATTGTTATATTTTCGAATATATTTTATTATACGCATTGCACAAAACAACTATAAAGAATCCTTTCTTTAAATACTCTGTACATAGATTCAAATACTGTTGAGAAAGAGAACTGGGAGATTGTACTTATTCAAGATTTTATATTTTAAGAAAATATCTAGAATCTAAAATAAATATCAAATTACACATACGCGTACGCGTGTGTACGCTTGAGGAAATAATCTGATTGTTTGGAACAGCATATTTTGTATATATTTTCACTTTTTTTCTTCTCTTGATATGAAATAGGGCAAAATAATATATAATTTAATGCTATCGTCAAGTTTACATTGTATAATGATCTATTTTATCTTGCAAATGTCGCGATATTCTCATTACGACATATTACGTAATTTCAATGTGTGTGCAATATCTATATCTATAAATCTGTACAATTTGAAATGTTACAAGGATTCAAAAAATTCACATTTATTTTCTATGCACTTATTTTAAAATATAGTATAATTTGCACCGCATATATAGATATGTAATAATGTATAATGAAAACACAAAAACAAAATTGTAAACACGTTCCTCTCTCCTTCTTGGTCTCTTGTAATCGCTTGGTACTCAATCCTTGGTTCTTCACACTTGTAGTATCATTTGTTTGCATTGTTTCTTTATACTGTTGAATGTTTTCAGGCTTCCGTAGTGCATGTTTGAGTCTTTGTATTTTAATCATTCTAATTCGACACGAGTTTCAGGGAAACACGCCCGGCTTGCAATTGCCAGCTAAACAAAATGATGGCACCATGCCGCAACCTTCGACGTAAGTCTTTTATTTGTATAAAAATTACAAAAACAAAAATGTGCAAACAATTATGAAAAAATTTGTTGCAAAAAGTTACAATTTTTTGCTCAGCGGATTCTTAAAATTCGCAATAGACGTCAGAAACGTTATATAAAGAAAGAATTTTTTTGTGACTTTTAGTTCGTCGGAGGGTACGAAATCGGATCAGAAAGCGGGAGAACAACCGCAAGATGCGGAAAACGATGTAGAAATTGAAGAAACGCCGGCGAGTCCGGATACAGTCAGATCATCCAGTCCTGATTGCCAAATTCTGCCAGTAATAATTCCTACGGAGCGCCCCACGGAATTGTCCAAGAAGAAACGAACCAGAATCAGACGATTTCGTAAAATACCGGTTATAACTCTTACTGATCGTACGAGAGAAATCTCATCGCCGACAAATTCTAATTTAGAAGATGTTTCTTTCTCCGAATGGGATATGTTGGAAGAATTGGAGAGGCATAATGTTACAAAGAGCAGAGGCGATTGGCAGCCTTCGCTAGTCGTTTCTGGTCACGATGTAGCATCCGCGGCGAAATTGATTAGTAACAATCTGCCGCAAAAAGTCAACGACGGCAGAAACTATACAGCAGAAACTTATAACGTACCGACTGTTCCGGTACCTTCTCTCGGCGGCTCTAGAAGATTAACGTCAGTTTTAGAAAAGAACAAGCTGAATTTGGACATGATAGCCAACAATTCTTCTAGGCCGGAATCACCCGTCAACGTTCCGGAAGTGAGACTCAGGTCTCCTGATCCCGAGATACTGTTTGCGAAACCTACGGCTACATCACCCAGACCAAAAGATAGCCATAATATGTCAGCGAAGCTGCCGTCGAAATCGTCGTCGATACCGCTTCTGTTTTCGCCACCACCTTACTCGAGTGAGCCTCCGTTGTCCATGGAAGATATAGCGGAATTGTTAAACGACGAAGATGACAACGAGAAAAGGAGCAATAAGGCGGGCGAAAACACTGTGAAGCACAAAAAGGATTCAGACAAGCAGGAAGCGACCAAAGACGACAAATCGAAAGGTCCTCCGATGTCGAACAGAGAGAACGAGAAGCGATCAGAGGAGGTTGACAAGTATACAATTAAGATTAGAAAAAATTTGTCGAATGCAGCAGGAACTTCATCGGGATCACAAACGCCTTTTCCGAATTCCAAGTTTCAAGAGCCACGTTATGCGGATAACTACGAGAGGCATCCGCGTCAACGAGATTCTCACGGCCATGAGAACGCGAAAGATAAGTCTACTAGTTCCAACATTTCTGAGGAAGCATCACCTCAGATTCTTTATCATAATATTACGAATAAATCGGATGAAAGAAACGTTCCACTGTATCAGAGACGTTCGAATTTACCATCAGAAGCGTGGAAGGACACAGCTACGCCTAGATCAGAGAACGAATTTGTGATAGAAGGTGTCGATTATTACAACATGCATCTTAATCAGATGCATTGGCCACCTTCCACCACTGATCATGCATTTGGTGCGCAATGGACACCTCCCGTATATGGCGGCATAGCTCAACCACCTTTGCAACCACCCTTGCAACCACCTTTGCAACCACCCTTGCAACCAGTCTTGCAACCAGTCTTGCAACCAGTCTTGCAACCTACTCAACATCCTTATCAACATCCGATAGAACCGCAATTTAGGCCGAATCAATTTCCGGCTGGTCCGACTCTACCCACTGGTTCTAGACCATTAATAACTCCTACCGCGCGGCCGCAAGACTTGAATCACGTGACGAGATCAGAAAATATTCGGGAGGATATATCCTTGCAACCTCCTTTAATGTCTTCCCCTACATTTCCGGTCGCGTCGCAATATAGAGGCTTTCAAATGAATCAAGGATCTTACGATCCAACTTTCTCCGTCGATAGATCGACCCATGTGAGACCAAATTGGGAGGGGCCCGCCAACCGAGCGGGAGAAAATGTGATACCGTGTGGAATTCAGGTTGCGGAAAATTCCACAGGAACTTCATATCCGCGACCCAGCACACCTTATTCCTGGGGCACGCGGGACAACAGACCGCCGTGTAACAGAGGCCGTGGAAGGGACGGATATTATGAAAAGAATAGGACAGAAGTGAGGCCTGGTTTCAATCGCCGATCTGATTGGCCGCGAGACGGTTTCCCGAATCGAGATCCACGTGTTCGTACAGATCACAATACGACGAACCTGAATCAGACCAAAGAGACCGGCGTTTCTGCCAGAGATCCACGCCTTGCCAAAGATAAACACGTGAATACGCCAACTAAAGCCAAAGACGCCGCTCACAAAGAGAGGGATCCTAGAAAACGGCCGACGATCATAAAAACAACGAAAGAAAAAACAAAATCGCAAAAATCAGAATCTGAGAAAGAGAAGGTGGATAAGCAGCTGTCGAAAGATAGGATGCAGTCGCCGTTAGAGAGTCTATATGGCGTAATCGACACGAAGGCCAGTCAAAGTTCCGGTCTGCAAAAGTTCAAGATTCCCAAGATTAAGCGACCCGAACCACCGCAGCCGAGTCGCGTTGCTAATAAGACGAAAGAGACCGAAAGCAGCTTGTCGCGTACGAAAAGCGATAATAAGAAAAGAAATAAAAATTCACGTTCTGATACAAGTAAGGATGATGCGAGCGCTGAAGTAAGCAGTAGTAGCGACAGCAGTCCCGTAACGCAGAATCAGTCCAAGCAAAATGATGCTGCGAAAGAGGGAGATGTTATTTCATCTCTTGTCGAAGAAACTAACAAAAACGAGGTGAAGATTGGTGAAGCAGACTCGGTAACGAGCGATTCCAGATTTAATGATGTCGTGGAGAAAAGCAAGAAAAATGAGTTAGAAGCGGATGAGCCGAAGCAGAAGGAGGAAGTAACGCAGGAGTTGATCGAGGCGCTTATCAGAAAATCGTTTGAATTTGGTGAAGGAAAGAAGTTATTCGAACAGGCCAAACTGATACAGAAGCTCGGGGAGGCGTTGGAGGGGAAGAAGCTGAAGAAGATCAAAAAAATTATCGAGTCCGAATCTGAAAGCAGCTCAGATAAGGATGAAACTAAAGTTGAAACGAAAAAGACTCTAATGAAGAAGAAGAGACGAGTAATCGTGTCAGACAGCTCGGACGATGAGTGTCTTGCGGAGAGGCTCGAAGTTTTAACTGCTGGTTTTGATGCGAACGATGAGCAAACAGCACTAGCCTCTGCAACGGATCTTCAAAGTTTAGAAGAGAAAAACGAAACAACGATATCTGATGATGTAGATAAAGAACTAGTTAAAGATATTACTACGAAGAAAAATAATAACTCATCAGGAAATCGTGACGAAAAGCGTGACATTCAAGTAGATGACAATAATAAAAATAAAAACACACGAGGGAAGAAAAAAAGTAAAGAGAATGATCGGTTAAAAGACAAAAATGAAAAGACTGATGTTCAGTCAGAAAACAATAAGCAACCGAATAGTCGATTAGAAGATGATGACAAAGCAAAAAAGCAAACTGAAGATAAGCTTATTCGAACATCTGTAGAAAAATCGAAGGATAAAAGTATCGTACAACGTTCGTTGGATCGAGATAAAGATCACGCAGAATGCGCGGAATCTGTTTCTGACATTGCGCAAGACCGAGCTGATGAAATTTCTGATAAACCTAAAGTAAAAACGAAGAGAAGAAATTCTCTGGAAATGTTGCAAGAGGATATTAGAGAAATGTTTATTAGCAAAGGCGTAGTGACAGCGACAGGTCATCGGATGTGTCGATTACTGAAAGAAGATCAATCAGCCCCAGGAACGAATTCGGGCACGCTATTGACGAACTCTAAGAAGGACGAGACATCGAGCGCGTCTGAGAAAAAGATTGCGGAGCCGAATAACGAAACGGTAGCGAACGACTTGAAGAAAGCTTTGAGATCTCATAATAGTGGAGAGTCGAGTAAACCGAAAGTCAATACTAAGAGAGGCATGAGACGGACTCGTAATCTACGTTCCAGAGAATTTATTTCTAGTTCCGAAAGTGAGGAGGATCAACCGTTGGCTCTGCGAAGAGCCGATAAGATCAGCAGCACCGGCAATAAGACACCGACTCCAGAAGAGGATCGCAACGAGGAAATCAATGATCCACTCCGTAGATCCAAACGTGTCTTGCGTAAAGATGTCGTGAAGGAACCACGAGTGCTCGTAGAGAAGACGGATATCACAAAGATAGACCTGTCTAAACTTATGTTTGATAGCTCGTCTGACGAGAGCTTCGGCATAGATGTGTCCGAGATAACCGCGGCGGTGGATGATTCTCTTCGGCCAGAGAAGCAGTCCGATCAGGATTCGGTGGCGAGTTTGAGGCAACAAAAAATGGGCAAAAACAGAAAACGCAGTTCGAAGTTGAAAAGGAATTCGTCCTTGCTTACCGACGATAAGAGCGAGGACGGAATGTCCTTCACGGACGAGGAGAGCGTTCTATCGGACATTTCCATGTCGAGTAGCACAATTGCCGGAAAAAGAACGAGCAATGGCTCAGCTAGAACGTCGACTAGAGAGGAATTGTTGAGCAATATTCTAGTGGGGCTGGTGCCGGCGCCGACAGAGAAGAGCGTGTTGCTGACTGACAAAGGTAGTGAAGCAGACCTCGATGAAGACATAAATGAACCGCCAACCATCGAGACAAACGCGAAAAAGACCTCGACGAAGAAAAAAAAGAAGAAATCTAGCTGGCAGATGGGAATAGTGACTACTAAGAAAAGAAAGAAAAAAACCGCTTTGGCAGCTTCCTCTAAAATCGCTCAGACAAATCTCGACGAGACAAATACTGGAATCAACATTTCGATGGATACGACTGAAGATAATCAATCGATATTAGAAGAAAACAAGGCTGCAGCGGTGGAAAAACTTCCCGATGAAAATCGTACTGTAGATGACGCAAATATAGCTTTTTCAATAAAATGCGATATTAAGTCACCTCCAAATACAGATAATTTCGATATAGATTATAACGAATTAGACTTTGCTGCGTTATCAGAATCTTTGGATGCAATTAAGGCAGCACTTTCGAGCGAGTCGCTTCTTTCCATCGAGGAAAGTAAGCCGACGATAAAGATTGAGACGGAAATAGCGGAAGGTACAAGTACTGCTGTTATCACCGAGTCACCGAGTACTACTATCACGAACACAATTTGCAAAGAAACATCGAAGATTCTTTATGACGAGCAGATGGAGGAGCTCTTTGGCAGGATCGAGATTAAACAACTGACGGACTATATATGGTCCGGCCAGGACAAGTACAAGTGCCTGTTGTGTATCTTCACGGGCAAAAACATCGTTCATCATTACAAGATGAATCATCTCGGACGAGAGGTGCTAATCGCGCGTCTCAACTCGACGAACGCCGAATCCGCGATTCTGGAGAGTGGCGCGACTGCAACACCATCCACGACAGAGGCAACGAGCCAGGTGTGCAAGTTCCGCTGCAGATTCTGTTATTATGTGACGGAAGGCGCGGCGGACGTGGCGCTCGAAGCCTTTTACGAGCATTGCACCACGCACACAGGCGAATATAGGTTCCATTGCAACAGTTGTACTTATCAAGCGGTGGCCAAGGCTTCTATGAGAACGCATTACTATAAAATGTGTCGTAAGCACAACGACACGTTCAATGAGTCCGCGACCGAGGACGACGTCCCGCGGGAAGGCGCCGTCTACGGCTACCTATGTCGCGGTTGCAATTACGTGCAGTTGAAACGGCATAACGTGGAGGCCCACGTTGCGTTTTGGCATCGAGATACCGAGATGAGTACCGAGATCTTGAAGATTAATATGTCCGCGACGAGCGTAGAGAGTGTCACGAGTAGCAGCAACGAGATGAGGCAACTTCCGGCTTCCGCCAATGCAAAAGAGGCTTTCGCTGTAGAAACGAAGCCGAACATTTCTCTACTCGAAGACATGGAGAGCAAAGATACGATGGAGATGAATATTGTGAGGGAAATATCTCAAGACAACAACGATAGTACCGGAGAGTATATTCTACGTGAACTGAAAACGGAAGAAGCGCTCGAGATCAAGGAAGAAGAAACGGAGGAAAGATCGACGGGAGGGTCTCAAGAGGAGCCGAATGAGGGATCTGTGAGCACTGGTAATCTAAGCGCATTTGTTTGTCCGCCCGAGCTGGAAAACAACGAGGACGAAATACAGCGGGAACGGCAGCGGCTGATGCAGGAAATTGCCAATAATATCGGTATCCTAAAAAATTATTCCAAACCAGACTTGTCCATAATAAACAAGCTGCAGGACAAGATGCAGCGCACAGACATGGGCGTTCATTCTGACCCCGATTCGTCATTCGAGAGCATTCCGGAGGCGACAGAAGATCCTTCATTTCTTCTCACGAGTCCTACCATAGAATCCGAAAGCAACAACGTAATCATCAAGGAGGATACGTTGAATCAAGATTCGAATGATCAAGAAAACCCCTCCTCTTCTACGGAAGAACAGTCGGTTACTGATAAATTGGAGGTGACGAACGGCAAACCGGACGGGATAAAGATTCGAGATCCCCTCACAACCATGGATCCGTGCAAGAAGGACGATGATGAGAGCGACGGTGAGATCAGCGACAACGAGCGTTCGGTGCCGATCTTCGAATCGGATTCCAGTAGCGAACAATCGGATTCCGAGCCACCAACCGATGTCAACATGATCCTGATGGAGACATCGAATATGAACGCATCGTCGTCGCGGGATCCGATGCTGACGACGATTCAGAGGCTGGCCGCGCAGCTTCAAAACGTCAAACCGTTGGAGCCGGCGGTACTCGACATTAAAGTGGAGATCAAGAGCGAACCCATGTCGTTGATCCCGAATCCACCGAATGTCGTGCCGATTGCCACTGCCAAGCGACTGTTGGCGAAAGAATCAAAGGATGCGTCGAAGACACCGGAAACGCCAGAACGCGATGATTTCAGTCCACCCAAGAATTTCATCAGATTCAGGCGACTGAGCGGCGACATGCTATCTATACCGGTGCAGTCGGATAATCAAGAGGACACGCAAGCCTCCAGTATGGGTGGGTCGAAGCATGATAATGTTCCTAATAATTGAATATATTAATCAGGAATCTCAAGAGATTTATCTGTTAACGTGTTTAAATAAAGATATTTATATGTATGTAATTTACATTATAATGTAAATTAAATTATCCGATTGTTTTAGATGGAGCTCAATCGGACAACGCGACAGACGTGGCTGATGCAGAGGGGGAGTGTTCGTTCCTCAAGATCGAAAATGTGGTTAGCCTCGCCAAATCCGACAATACTGGAAACGAAAGTCCTATTGTAAGAATATATATATCGCAATATTTTTTTATCTTTGAAATATTCAATTATCATCGTCATCTTATTATATCTTTACATTATTTTTAGATAAACGACATCAGAAAAGCAGTGGAGATCTCTCCGAAGAAAGGAATACCTCCTATCCTGAGGAAATCCAATCAACCTATAATATTGAAGAAGTTTAACATTATATCGCCGTCGTTGGTGAACTCTCAGGGTATTCAACCGACTACATCGGAACACCTGACGTTGTTTCCGGTTAAGGCTCCGCTAACATCCTCGGCAAAATCCGCCAGCGCTCATCATTTGGCCACGAAGTTCGTGCCTATCGCCCCGAAGATGCCAGTGACAAGCTCGTCGAATCTGAAAATAGTGAAGGTAGTGCGAACGCCTCTGCCTATAGTGAAGTCGTCCATGGATGTGTCGCTCTCGTCTGTCGCGAAGCTAAAGTCCGCGGATGCGTACGCGGCGATGCTGACGGAGACGAAATTGGTCCATTTCTTCAAGTGCATGGGTCGCGACTGTCATTACACGACCGACTGCATCTCATTGTATTTTAAGCACTATTTCAAGCACTGTGATGAGATTAACAAGCGAAAGGACAAGGAGGAACAGCACGATTTCAAGAAGTGCGCTTATTGTTCCGAGTCTCCGGAGGACTGGAACGGCATGAAAACTCATCTATGGGAAAAGCACAGTTCGTGCCGATACCAGTGCGTTTATTGCTTCTATCGGGCCCTTACGCCATGCTATGTACAGCAGCATCAAGTAAGTAACTTTAGCTATTGTTTTAAATGAAAAAAATAATGTATCTGTGATTGTGATGGATTAAATTTTTCAGGCGACTTGTCATCCTGGCAGCAGGTTTTATTTTCTATTGGGCAAAATGCTTCAACCGATTCAAAAACGGGAAAAGATTGATTATCAAGATTATATAAGGCCACTTGTGTGCAAACATGGTACGTTATTACAGTAATTTTGTATTAATTGTGTAATAATGTAATACAATATTTTTATGTATTATATACAAATATATTAACATGGTATCTGTAGTATCTTATTGCGGACAATTATTAATTCGGATAATTTTCAGATTGCGGGAAGATGTTTTATACACTTGAAACATTTGCGATGCACTTGAAGGAACATCAAACTTCACATTTCACGTGTCATTTATGTAATTATAAATATGAGATGAAATTACTTATATCCGTAAGTATCTTCTCATTCATATCGACTGATTGTCGCTAGAAAATGGAAAATAATTGCCTTATTTATTTAATGTTTTAATGTTTCACAGCACTACAAGTCACACGGATATTCCAAGTATCAATGTGTATATTGTTTACATGGTACTGAGACTTTAAACGAGATGCATCAACATTTGAGCGCTTTTCACTGCAATCGACTACCGCAAACTCTTGAGCGCTCATTTCCTCCAATGGTATAATTGCTATAATTAATTAAACAACAAAGCGATAAAGTTATTATTATCATTATGTCAAAACCATTTTAATTTTTAATCTGTTTAGAGTCATTATAATATTACGATTCGTTTATTATCAATCGTATTTATTTAACATATACAAAACATGTATTATAGGTAAAACCCAGCGTGAACGTTGTACAACAGCTCGTTATGCGAACTTTTGACGAGTCTGTGAAGGCCAACGAAGGAAATATCGAATCGAGTGCTGACAATTCTAAAAAGGATACTTCTACGAAAGACGCGATAAACGATCAGACTTCTGTAGCTTCACCAAATATAGAAGTTGCTTCGAATCAAGAACGGTCCAAAGCATCCAACAGTCCAGCGATGTCTAGCTTCACCGATAGGATCAGTACGAGCAACATGGAAACTAATGCCAATGTTTCCAATACTTTAGAAAAACAATCTATAAATGCGTCTCTTGCTAGTAGTATCGCTGAAAACGCGAATAAAGATGCTAGTGAGAAACAATCTCTACAAAATAAATCCTCCTCGCAAGGATTGGAAAAGGACAACTTAAGTACTACAAATCAGATTATTCCGGAACAGGAACTCGAGCTGCTGCCGTGCTTAAATGACTCTGATGCCGTGGATCCACTAGAATTTTCAAATGAATTCGATAGCAGTGATGAATTTGTCAGTACCAATCTTCTGGATAATCCAGAATTTTTGAAGAGTCTGGCCGTCAATTCTAGCAGCACGTCGTTCTTTAATGACGATGCGGCAACGTCCGCGGATAAAACAGAAGACAGCGACATCGAGATCTTGGAGAATATTGAAAGCGGGAAGAAAGAGAACGTCGAAGATGATGCGAATCACCCAACAGATTCAAAGTTTTCCGTCGAGATGAAGATTGAGATAGAGGAGCAGTCCGAACTGTGCGATATCGAGGATAAATGCACGTCCGTAGAGGCGTCTACATCTGCCGACGTTCAGTCGGAGAGACCTTTAACTTTGGACGACATCAGAGACACTGGTCTTGCCGGACTTGAACTGTACAAATGTGGTTATCTGGAGTGCATTTTCGCGGCGACGAATGCGGTAACATTAAAGATGCATATTAAGAGCTGTACTTTTGGAGAGCCTATCAGAAATTTATGTTGCCCGCATTGTAAGAAACGTTTCATCAGGATCGGTTTTCTTCTGGAGCACTTGAAGGCTCATGGATTGAAGCGTTTCGGATGCTCGTTGTGCGAGATTAGATACGCGGTCTCGTATCAAGCTACGCAACATATGAAAACGAAACATAAACATCTCAACACAAAATTAGTACCTGCAGATCCAACGAACCCGTCGGCCGAAGGCCTCTTTATCGTGCAAGCAGTTGTAAGTCTTTCCCATTTCATCATAATTATTTATATTAAATTTTAAAACAGATACATTATATCCTCTCATTTTTTATAAAAAGCATATAGATTGTGTAATTTTCTCGTATGTAAATTTTATAGCCTTATGGATCCGCTGATCGGAGAACCAAGAAGCGTAAAGGTACAAAATCCGGAGCGGAGCAAGATACCGAAAAGAGTACGGATTTCGAAAAGTTGTCGTTCAGCCCTGATGAGATAGAGCAATTACCGCGTCAGGCGATTTACAATCGGGAGGTTCAGTGCGCCGTGTGTCCTTACACGACGAAAGTTCGAACGAACATTATCCGACATCTGCAATTACACGCGAAAGACCAGACCGTGCCCGAGAGCGGACCTGTCAATCCCGTTCCCTGTTTAGATAAAAAGGAGAAGATGTTCGATAAGATGGTGAATCTGGCAAGCAGCTCGCACCAAAACGGGCGAATGGGTGGGAAGCCGCGAGAAATTGTGAAAGAAAGTGAAGAGGACGATAGTATACCGAAATTTGTACCGGAACATAAAAGGTATGTATCGGATTTCAGATAATAGTCGCCAACAAATGTTATGAGACAATTATTAACTTTCTTGCGAATAGATATGTGTGCAGCGTGGCCGAGTGTAATTATCTGACGGTGGACGAGGCGATGTTGAGGTATCACTTGAAGGCTCTGCATTCGGAAGAACCGTATTTCCGTTGTCCGCATTGTCCTCCACCGCCACCGGGTCAAGAGAGCCAAAATATAGCGATCGATAAGATGGGTGTTCACTTGAAGATGCACGATGCAAGACTCTACAAGTGTTCCCATTGTAATCACCATCATTATCACAGGTTTGCATATATTTATATAATTTTTCAACTCTGCGCGCACGGTTACGTTATTTTTATATTTTTAAATAAATTTAATTTTCTTGTTTTATTCGTGCAATATTATAATTTTAAAACATGTGACAAGTGCTCCTCTGCAATTAATAGTAATTACTAAATTACTAATTATTATACAATTAAAATGACAAGTATCATAAAACGATACTAGTTTATTCAATCAAAAAAACAGATACATGAGAAAGACGGAAACTATTACACTTGTCGGATGTTTTAAAATTTTCTTCTCGTGGCGCAAGTGCACTTTCTATGCTTTCTGATAGTCTCGAAATATCATCTAGGCACGTCGTGGAGCGGCATCTTACCGACAAGCATCAGGAGAAGAGACCATTCGTGAAAGTAGTTAGAGATGTCGAGAATACGGAGAACGTTCAACAGTCGATTAACGAGGAGACGGAGGAAGAAGTACCCGATCCGGACGGCAATCATTGGAAGTGCAATCTCTGTGACTTCAAGTGCGTTTACAAAGCCGATATAATCGCCCACGCGGACACCGTTCACGGCGAGAACTGTCAATACAAGTGTACCTTGTGCTCGTACAAGACGAGCGGAAAGATCAATCTCGAGCAGCACATCAACGGCAAGCACGCGTGCGATTCTAACGCCGATTATACCGTGATTTATCAGAGGATAAAGGGGGTCAACAAACGTAACGTAGAAGCTACGGAGCAAGGTGGACAGGACGAGCCCTTCGACACGACGCCACTTTGGACAAGAAACATGCCACGGATTCGACATATCCGCGGGATTCTTTTGGAAGAGGAGGAGAGCGAAGAACCCGCGACGAGCGACAAATCGTCGTCGTCGTCCGCAACTCCGAAGGTATATCCGGGTAAACGCAAGAGTGACGCAGAAATTTCGACGAAGCCGGCTAAGATGAGGTCAACCGGAAAGTCAGGCGACGATAATAGCAAACATTTTAAGGAAAAATCGAAGAGATCGCTCTCGTGCGACAAATTGTCCGAAGAGGCGGAAGGCGAAGACAAATCGGCCAAAGACTCTAAAATGGGCGCGGCTGAACTCAACGATTCAGATGTAGGAAGATTCGGGCCTTACGGCAAGCCAGACGGCAATCTGTATATCTGTACTCTGTGTAATCATTTCAAGACCAAATATAAGCACGATATGAGAGATCATCTTTACAAGGAGTTGAATTACGCGAGGTAAGTGATACTAAAACTTGGAACATTTTCGAGGAATTGCTCGTTTTTTTTTTTTTTTTTTTTTTTTTGCGAATATTAAGAGAGATTATATGGATTCATTTTTTAGGTGGCATTGTAAAGTCTGCGGATATTTATCGGTAAATCGTAATGCGTTAATACAACATTTTGGAAAACGCCATAATGGAGAATGTCCGGAATCCGTACCACTTTCTCCGGACAACGCGATTGAGGATTGGGTATGCTTATCAAGATATTTCATTTTATTAATCTTTATTATTATATATTTGACTTTATACTCTTTCATTATAAATTAACACACTGCAAAATTTATGCAGGTAAAGACTTTACTGAAGAAACAGACAGATATGATCAAGGCATCTAAAAACATCAATGTTCTTTTCAAAAATGTCTCGATATCCGGTAGTACTTACCGAGAAGTTGATAACGCAATTTCTCCAAAGAAGACCCAAACCAATAACAAAAGAACCGTAAATCTCGCGCCTACGATATCTAATCTACAGAACGACATCCTTCGAGATGCTAACAGAAGCAGCATAGATACCGACGACGGTGATAGCAGAGACAACGAGGATCTTGTAATCGATATGAAAGAGGATGAGGCATTCGAGAGTAGAAACAACGAAAATAAGCCTAAAAACGATAAATGTAAGTATATAAATCATGCTCAGAATTATATATATTTCAATCCCTCTCATTTAGATAAAATGAAGTATATCGTATATCGATTTTTACGCGCAGTTTGCGAGAAGAGCGAAGAAATATCGGAAAAACCGCTCATCTGTAAGCACTGTCAGATGACCTTCAACCGTCCGCGCGGATTGAAGCTTCACATTCAGTACTCGCACTTGAAACGACTCGGCTTCCTGTGTCCTTATTGCGACCGCAGTACCAACTCAGAGGCGATAATACGTCAACATATTCGTTCGAAGCATCCGAAGGAACCGGAGAAGATCATACACAATCCAACCATGGAAAACGCGAAGCTGAGCAACGAATTCTGGGAGAAGGAATACGGTATCGTCTGCCCGTCAAAATCCAAAAAGCGGAAGTTGAACGCTGATGCCGGCGACGCCGCTATCGAAAATTGCGCGGACATGCGAGAGAAGTGTGAGGCGTGCGGCTTCACGGCCATGAATTATGCGGGATTGAAGTCGCACATGAGATCGCACGTCCCTACCTCCAGCAAGCACAATCTCAAGTGCTCGTATTGCACTTACAGTTGCTCCTACAAGGCCGAATTGCTGGAGCACTGCGAGTTTAATCATCCCATGATGCAGTTAAAATACCAGGAATTATCGTCAGCAACTGGATCCTCTTGTAGCGAGACTATGAGTAGATCATCAACGCCTAAGAAACGAGATATCGATTCGTTAGTGGAAGATATAGAAGAAGAGGAAGAAGAGGAAGAGGAAGAAGAAGAAGAAGAGGAGGAAGAGGAAGAAGAGGAACCAACGATGTCTGTCAGCAAACCGATGACCATAATGTACTGTTGCTTCTATTGCATGTTTCGCAACAACTCGTTGCGATCCGTCAGGCGACATTGGAGTCGTGTGCACAGGGACTCGAAAGATCCGGAGGCCACCTTGAATGCAAAGATCAATCTATCTCTACCGTTTAGATACAAGGAGACTCTAGCGGAATTGTCATCGCCCAAGGATTACGTGAAGAAGAATGTCGTTGAAACATCATCGCCTCGTGACTTTGTAGAGCGATCGGAGAACCAATCACCGATTCTGGGTCCACGGCGCGGATGGGTCTGTCAGTGGGACGGGTGTCAGGAATTTTGCGAGACTGACGCCGAGAGGATAACACATCAGAACATGTTTCACTCTCATCTGCCGCCGAAATGGAAGGAGCAGCGGCAAAATCAGTCGAATAGGTAAGACCGCGTTCTACCTTCATATTCTTCATTGTCTCTATGAGAAGACACTTATTAATTAAACAACGCAAATCTCTATATTTTAGCACGCTACGACTCCCTGCTTATAGTCCTACGAAATATTCGAGTCTCGCAGTGAAGACCGAGAATACCAACTTGAACTCGGTTGTGGAGTTAAATCAGGCTAGACGGAATCTGGACTTTGATGTCGCGATGAAGAGCAATCGGAGTCATATTTCTGACGCTTCGTTACTTCAAGGCAGCAGTTCAGGTCGAGCTGTCGCGAGAAAGTCTACAAGTAGATCCACTCTCTCCTACACGAGACCGGGTCCTCGCGTGTTCAAGGCTGTCGCTCGCAAATCCACGAATCCATTGCCGAGGTATCCGCCAGGCGCTTTTATGTCATATCAGTCGATGCCACGTGGCATAAAGATGGAATTAAAAGCGAAAGAGTTAGAGACAGAGAGTGAGCCGTCCTCCCATTACGGAATACCAAGTAGACCGGTTAATTTAGCCGAGTTAAATACGTATATGGTAGTCGGAGGTCACAAAATGAGATTAACCTGCCTCACTCTGTCCACTCTGATTAATATCGATGCGAAAATATTGTTGAGGGACGTTAGAAAAGATCCTAAATATGCCGCGATTCTGTCGAATTTTGACTAATATCATAATAATTTTTTTTTTTTTTACATAGAGTCACAGGTAAGTAGGTAGAAGCATAATTTCGTATCATATCGAGAGATTCAGGATTATTACAGATTTTCCATCATTAATGGTGATTGATTGCGAAACCTGATGTAGGCGTGAAACTACAAAATGTAAAACCCTAATTACAATTTTCGTATGCGATGAAACTTACTTACGAGAGGAGAAACAAAGAAAATTAATTTTATATAATTTTACTTTCGATTTTTTCGTTTTATAAAGTGTCTATAGTAAAAGTGGACGATATAAATAAACAGTTGATAAACATAACTGTGTGCGTTAGGGGAAGAAAAGATCATATAAACGATTAGTACAATTAAAAAATTAGTAAAATATTTTAGTTTAAAATATTGTCGTCTCGAATATATGTTTGATGTGATACTTTTATATGATACAAAATCATATAGAGTTGTCTGTTGAGATCGAATTATTGTTAAACCTATGATTACACTGCAAACTTACGTCATAATAATCATCGAAAATAGAAGGAAAATATAATTTTTCATATATTTTTTAAAATTACACGTTAATCATTTATATCACTCGTATTTATTTTATTCAAAGTAGCAAGTCGCCTTTAATGCGAAACGAGGTAAGGAAATAAAATGTTATATTATCTATCTCTTTTCTTTTGTACTGTAAATATCTTTTATTTAATAATAATATATTCATAATTTTATAAATATTCTATTGTGCTTTTTATTTTGATGAAAAGATAAAGATAATGTTTGGTTTAAAGTCCTATAATATGCTATTTCAGCAATCGCATTTAGTATATACAGGAATAATATAAAAATGTCAGACTTTAGTTAGCACATTACATTGTATTTTTCAGCGACAAAATTTTTCTTTCGTCCCGTAAGTCATTTTGATATGATGAAAAATAGTAAACAGGATTTTCTGTAATAAGACAAGACTGACACGCGTCCTATGTATTGTAACAGGAGAGAGTATCTTTTAAGAAACTGTAAATATATGTACCATACCTCAAATAAATATTTTTAATGTTTATAAATTAGTATATATGAATAATTACTCGATTTTAATAATCGAGCATACACAATATGAAATTAGTTTTTAACAGAGAAATCACATAGATTGTTTTTTTTACGAGATTAGTAATTTGTGTCTCCTTTCCCGCTTTTACATTTAATGGCCTAACTTTTTTATATTTTCTCCTTTTGTTTTTAAAAAATACGACACGTATTCATATTATTTATATATTTATAAATACATACTTTCAGAGATGCTTTTTATATACCTTGTCTTAAATCTCACAATGCTATAAATTTGAATTGAGTAAACAGAATATTTTATACAAAAGCAATACTTTATTAAGTTCAAGTGTGAAAATTCATGCTATTAAATATTCACATTAAAAGCAAGATATTAAGCGATAAATTCAGTTAATAAACATAATATAACATGAATAATAATACAGTAATTTGATTGGTTTCGTGAAAAAAAATTGTTAATAGTTCTTAAACTCTTAATCTTATAGGAGTTATTAACCCTTTAGCGAGGATAATCCTGCTCTCATTATTTCGTCAACCAGAAGAAGATTACTGGCGATTATTGTACTGAAAAATGGAAAATTATCCATGTAAATTATTAACATCATATACAAAATTATTAATAATGTACATTAAGTTTCAATAGTAATATCTTACCAGGAATTGATAATTTGTTTCTTTACATTGTAATTATCATAAATGCCAGCATTTGCAGGTTTTAGAGCTTCTCCTGTGGACACATCCAATCCTACAGCTTCTTCTAGAGCGGTGCTTTCCTCCAGTAATTTAACAATTGTATCTTGCGGATCAAATCCACTATTAACAGCTGAAAGTAAAAAGAAATAAAGAGCTAATAATAACAATCCTATTGATAAAATTAGATATTAATGAGTATTATGGCTTTACCAAGAATTTTCGGAATGACAAGTAAAGCTTCTGCATAAGCTTGTACTCCCAGACGTTGCTTTCCCTTTACTTGCTCTTTATACCGTTGAAGAGCTTGACTGGCTGCAACCTCAAAGGCTCCAGCTCCAGGCACAATAGCTGCATCATCAATAGCATTCTTTATTGCCCTAAGTCCATCACGCACAGCATCTTTTAATTGTTCCACTGTAAATCTATTAGGTCCCTGCAATATCAATATGATGTAGGTATTTCTATGCACACGTTAATGCAAGCAATCAATTTTACCTTTAACAAAATTGTTACAGAGTTTGGTTTTTTGCACTCCTCTATAAAGGTGTATTTGTTTTCTCCCTTAAAAAAAAAATTATACATTATAAAAGTTACATTTTCTCTGGTTGATACTATGATAGCTCTTATCTCAATATTTAGTGTATCGAGCATGGATATTTACCAGCACATGTTCATATACAAGGCCAGCCCATCCCAAATTTTCTTCTTTCAGATCGTCCACAGAATTCATGGCTACACCACCGCACGCGAGTGCTAAACGTTCCATGTTTCTGCGCTTGGCTCTGCGCAGAGCAACAATGTTCTCCTTTGCGAGCATATCGAGGGACTGCGGATCTATTCCTTTTTGATTTATCACGACGAACGATTTATCTGTTCCGTCGCACAACTTCTTTTTCAACTCAATTATCTTCTTCACACGATTATCGATGAACACGCGTTCAGCGGCCACCAATTTTTCGCGCTCCTCGGCTGATTTATAAAAGAATCCACTGTTGACCTATTAGAATCCACAAATTTATATCTTTAGCTTTGCTGTACTTGTGCTAATTAATTTTGTATGTTTTTTCTAGCATTATGTATACTTACCTCACTCTTTTCATATTCTAAGCTCACATTACAGGTCAGAATATATGCATTCTCTACTCTCTTTGGCATGTCCGGATGCCTGGCTCCATGATCGGTGACTATGCCACGGATCAGAGTAGTATCAATTGCCGTTCTATGTTGCATGTCCATTAATTCAACCATGTGCAAATCTATCTCTTTACCCTCTTGCTTAATAGCCAATACAGCGTCCACGCAAATCTCGGTTAACTTGTCAGCTATGGTGTGATGAACTTTTGTCCTAAGCGAAGTTCTTGCGATGTCCAACAGGTTCGTTTTGATGGGCTCGATTGGAATTTTCAATGTATCCAATATTTCTAAAGACTTGGCACGAGCCAAGTCAAAACCATCTGCAATTACTCTCGGATGTAATCCCTCCGATATATAGAGATCAGCTTGCTTCAAAAGTTCACCAATGACTAGCACAGTGCTGGTTGTACCATCACCGGTCATATCGTCTTGAGCCGTAGAAGCTCTCGCTATTAAGGACGCTGTAGGATGCTGAATTTGCATCTCATGCAAAAGTACATTGCCATCCTTGGTGATCTTTATATCTCCGGCTCCAGAAACCAGCCTGGAAATTTGATTTATTGAAAGTTTATTAAATATTATTTTTAAACTGTTATCATATTATCATGTTACCAGTGTAGGTCTTAAAATAAATTATTAATATATTGAAAAAACAAAAAAAAACAAATGCTAATTAGAAATGTTAAGAAATAATATGCAAGAGTGAGAGAGAGAGAGAAACGTCAACGCTCGACCGGCAATTCACAAAACATGTCCTAATAAGGAGAATAATACGTCATCGTGAAATTGCGGCCGGATTCCTCGACGACGACTGGAAACAAAGACTGAACGATAGATATATTTTCTGCCGGGAAAATCCAACGTCAAATAGACATGAAAATACGAGAATTGATTACGAGAGCGATTCCTAGGTGAAATCGCAGCACGTGTGGCTCTACGGATATACGTACATCTTCATGGTTCCCTTGGGCCCCAAATTGGTCCTCATCACATCCTGGATGCCCTTCGCGGCGGAGATGTTGACCGCTAGTGCTTGGGCCGCCCGGGCGAACTCGGCCTTCGGATTCAGCAAACTGATCGCCGCCATTCTCTCGTTTTTTGTCGAAATTAGCGTTCGCAAGAGTACAATACACGCTCTTCCTCGTCTCTCGTACCTTCTCGACGATTTCGAGCTGTCTGGTGAAAGGTCGATTTTCAAGACGCGAGACGCGAGACGCGACGTGTATCGTAAGAGCGCTTTTCAAAGTCTCGTAAATTGTACATGCAAACTCGCCATTAAACATCGGTCTCAATTAGCGGGAAATATAAAAGTGGGAAAGATGTGGAAAGGAAATAAAAAAGGACAACATTTTGTCGAAACACATTTCTATTTATCGTTTTTAAAATAAAAACTGACAATTATGAATTAGTATCGAAATATCGTATATAAACACAAATTCTATTTATTTATATAAGTGAAAGGAGAACGTTTCATTGTTGAGGATCGCTAACTATAAATGTATAAAATAAAACATAGCGTTAAATTAATGTGTACTTTACACGTATAAGGATCGCAATCAAATGCATAAATTATACGTATATAGTATTATTGAACGCACAGAACGTTTGTAATACTTACACAAAAAAAGAAAAACAAAAGCGATCGCCGAATATTATATACAGTCTTTTCTAAAAGGTACAAACATTTTAATTAGTCAACAATGACACTTTAATTATAATCGCGTAATGTCTAATAATAGTAATAAAAAAAAAAAGAAAACGTAAAAACGTTGTTTTTAACGTACAAATACTATTTTGTGTTATAAAACTCGAAACTGCAAACTTAAGATTTTCTTATTAAAGATGATCATAATTGTATCGTTATTTATAAGCTATAAATGTTTTAAATATATAAAACTACAGGACTAGAGTACACAAGTGATATAAAAGTATTATACTCATTATCCTTTTAGAAAAATATATTATGTGCTTTAATTCTTATACGAGCAAAATTGCAAGGTTTATTTTTTTACCGTCTGCAATTCACGCAAAATATTTTAATTTTTACTCGATGATGATATTTATTATAATAATATTATAATTATATATATTAATATTAAATATACATTTATATATATATATTTTAATATTAAATATATTATAATTAATATTATTATACAATTATTTATATTAGTATTTATAAATAATGTAGTAATTTCTTAAAATATTTCAACAGATGTGTTGCCCTGATAAGAATTTTGCACAAATATTTCAAATTTTTTTGTGGTATTCTCTATATCAATTAGTCAAATATACAATATGTAGATAAGGGCTGTTTATTATTAGACATAATGAAAATGTTACTTAGAAAAACGTTTTTTGCAGATGATGTTATCTCTGTATAGCTAAAACAATTCAATAATTTGATGAAATATTTCTAAAAAAATGTTTTGTTTGTAAATTTTTTCAGATAATTCTTTTTTTATGTATGTTAATAATTTAGTTATTACAAACCCTTATTAATATATTTTACATTTTACTAATAATATACAAGAGAAGTTTATATAGTATTTCGTTAATATATTTATCATGAGGTACTTGCAGTATATAAACAATCAAGCCTTATAACTCCTGATACAACCTATTACAATCATTACTTAATGTAAATGTGTTATATGTAATAATACAATTATATATAAAGAATATATACAAAAATATATTCAAGAACAAAGTTATTATATAATTGTGCACAGAAATAAATGATGTAAATGATTTCTTCCTGTATATTTACACCTTTCTCACAAAAAGAATAAATATTCTTCTTAGAATATTGTTAAGATTTGTAATCAGATTTGAAATTTACATTGAATTATAGCTATAATGACATTTAAGACTTTTAAAGCTTGATTATTCAGAAGCTACAAGTATCACAATAAATACATTAAAATCAGATTTTCATAAATTATTTCTCTTATATGTGTGTTCTTTATAGTCAAATATAAAATATTTCTCTGTAATCCAATTCACTTTTTCCTTTAATAGTCCTGTATTTATTTAAAGCACATATAAGTTGCTGACCTTTCCAGTTTATCGCTTGAAAATTCTATTTTAATTTGGATATCTTCTATTATTTCTGCTGTACTGTTGGCCTGACTATTTTCTTTCTGTGAATCGTTACTTTTATTCAAGAAAACATCGTTTGTATTAATCTCACCTGATGAATCAAATGTTACATTCATTCTCTTGGTAATTTCATCTTCTTCAACTACATCCTTTGTTTCTTTTTTCTCATTTATAGATGTAGCGACTGCTTGCCCTTTCTTTTCTTTTTTCTTTGTTTCAGTTTTTTCATTCGCCGCTGCATTTGCTTTTCCATTTTTTTTCTTTTGTTTAGATTCTGATACCTGTGGAATTTCTGCTTCTCCATTTTCTTCGATATCAGGAATTATTGCCTCCTCCGCTTCAGCATCATTATTCTCTTCTGTTTCAACATTACGTTTTCCTTTGGAAATTGCTTTCTTTGCATTTCCTTTCTTTGAATTTTTCATATTTGTTTTCAGTTTGTCCTCCTCTGTTGTGTTCTGGTCATCTCCGGCTGTTTCTGTTTCTATATCTTCTGATAATGCAATCTCTGCTTTTGCGGAATTCTTTTGTGATCTTTCCTTAGCTGTTACCTTGGCTGAAAATAATAAAAAGTTAATAATGTAAAAACTCTTTCAATGAATAAACATAAGTGTAGCATCAGAATTTTGAAAAATTTCTAGATTTATATCGTTTAACTCGATAGATTAATAAAAACTCGAATAAATATCGATAAGTAAACCTTGCAAAAATACATTTGTCACTTTACACAAATTTAGATTGTACATAAATGCCTAAAATGTTCTTTCAACTACAAGTTCTTTGACTTGAAATAAGTTTCAAGCTCTTTAATATGGAATAAGTATTTTGTAAGTAAGAATTTTCCTTTATCTTTTGTTTCCTTATTTCTGCCAATAAAAGAAATTAATTAATCGCGACTGAGAAGTGCTTTCGAGGAAGGTCTGTGATTGGGGAATCTCGAGTTCAAGTACCTGTCTTCTTTGTCCTTTCGCGAGGTTTCTTGCTGGCCACCTCGTTTTCCTTCTCCTCCGCTTCATCCGCATCGTCCGCTTCCGCAGGCACCTCCGCCACGGCACTGTAACGCTTCCTCTGACGGTTCGGGGGCTTTCCGGCACGAGTGCTCGTCCTCACCGGTGCGACCTTCTCCTCCTCTACCGCTTTTCCGCGACGAGTCACTCTCTTGACGGCAGGCGGGTTTTCTTCGGCGATGACCTCTCCGTTCTCGGCGACATCCTCGACGTCGTTCTCGGTCTCGCCTCTCCGCTTCCTGGCGACCGGCGCCTTGGCGGTCGTCGGCTTCGTTCCCGCCTTTTTCGTCGACTTGCCACGCGTCTTCTTTTCCACGACCTTCTCATTGTTGTTCTCCACCGTTGTTTTCTCTCGCTGCCGTTTGTTGACAGACACCTTACTCTTGGGCTTGCTTTCCGCATAATTCTTCGGAGCAGCGTTTTTCGTCGCTTCCGCGGCCGCGACGACGTTCTTAGTCCTGCTGCGTAAATTCTTCGGCGTTAGGACGAGCGCCGCCTCCTGGGCCACCTTTGCCCGCCTAGTTTGCCGAGGTGCCGCCTTACTCTTGGCTTCCTTCGGCGGCTCCGACGATTTCGCGGCGGCTTTCCTCTTCTTCGGCGGCGTCACGTTGCCATCCGCAGCGGCCAGGGTGCTTTCCGCTGCCGGCTGTTTCACCTGCTTGCGCGGCGCCATTATCTCGATCTCTCCGCTCGGCGGTTATTCTCGCTGTAAATGCAAAAACTCGGTTTACACGATGGACGATGGGTCGCGAGCGACCGCGTGCACGTTTTACCTCGTGCGATCCCGCGCGAGGATCAGCTGATGCGGAGCAGCGACGAGCGCCGAACGGACACGAACAGCGCTGGATATATATATATTTTTCTCGCCGGTTTACGAAAATCCTGGCGTATATTACGATAGTAGAGCTTCAGCTTGGCCGATTCTCTCCTTCCAGAACTTTCTCGATTCCCGAGTAACCCAACTGACGAGCGCAACTGCGCCCTCGAGGAAAATCTTGCGGCGATCCCGGAAGAGATTCCAGTCCAAGAATCTTCGGATTGATGACTGCCAGCGGATCCCCGGTCACGGGAACACCTTCTTCCTTCCCCCCCCCCTTTTTTTTTACGACGTCTGTTGATGTTTATTTCTCTGGAAAGAGATCGGTACTCTTTCTCTTCGTCTCTCTCTTTCCTCCGATGTTCTAATCACGGTTTTTCGCGGAAACTTTCAACTGGGAGAGTCACTTATGATGGAATAATCGTGACAGTTCGAACGTCGACCCGCGACGTTAGTTTCCTGATGCCGAGAATCGATCGATGATCTTCGAGGATTGGCGAACGCGTGAAAATATCGTAGGATTTTCTCGCGAAGGGAGAATTTAAAATTGTCTTGTCGGTGACTTTGCGACTTTCAAACGAGTCACGTGATTTTCGAAAGTTTAGACGCGCGTTATTGCGTAACTTCAGGAAGTTGCGTTCGATAATTTTGTCATCGAGTGAAGTAACGGTCGACCAATCGGAACGAAAGATCTTTGTTCTTTCGATCCTGATTGGTCAATGTGTATATTCTTATGCTATAGTTTCTCTTTCTCCATCTAGCATATTCTATAGTCAAAATCGCATTCGCAAACATAACATGGCCTCAAAAGCCTTACATACGTCAATTCTAAGGAATTGCAAGTTTTATTACAGTTAAGTAATATTTCAATTTCATTTTAATTGTGAGGATGTTGTAAATGAAGTATCCTCGCAGCTTATAGAATTTGTAGGACATATATTTTGAGTTTCTATCAGATTATATGTAAGTATACTATTACGTATAGTTTTTGAACAAATAATAATTTCCTGAACATTAATTCAGTATAACAATATTCTATTTTTTAGGAAGAAGAACGCAGATATCTTAGTATTGTGTAAATCTTTACATAAAACTTGTATTAGTGCTCTTTTATAAAGAGTACTTATTGACAGTTATCAAGGTTGACACAACACTCCAATAATGAATATGACAAAGAAGATCAATGTAAACTTTTCATCCTTAGTTGGTTTGAAAGCAGAGCTGTTGAGAAAACAAGCTGAAGTAAGTGAGGCAAAGTTAAAAGCAGAATGCTCCGTTAATGCGCTACCGCAGCTGAACAAGAAAAGGAACAAGAAAGTTGTTGTAGAAGATACGAAAAGAAACCCTAAAGAATTAGTAGATGCAGAGGACATTATCGCTCACAAAAAGTCAAAATTAATGTTGGAAGCGAAAGCAAGATTGTACGAGAGGTTGAAGAAATCGAAGAATAATAATGACAAATTTCTTGTTGATTTCAAGAACAAATTGGAGGAATCTGATGAAGAATTTGTCGATGAAGCTATTAATGAACAACATCCGATAGAGTCGGAAGAAAATTGGATCGAGTATCAGGATTGTTTTGGCCGTACTAGAAAATGTCTGCGAGAAGATTTGCCACATATGCAAAAGAAGGATGATTTAATAAAACAGGAAATAATGAAGAGGCGCACCGATGAAGACAAAGAGGAAGAAAACATGGAACAATATCCTATTCAAGAAAAAGAACCTGAAATAGAAATTATGAGGAGAAAGTGGGAGGAACAAACGCAAAAGCTTGCAGATAAGGTCGATATACATTATCAAGATATATTATTTGACGAAGCGCGAGCACACGGTGTTGGTTACTATGCATTTTCTCAAGACGAGGAAGAGAGAATAAAGCAGCAAGAAAATCTAGCAACCCTAAGGAAGGAAACCGAGAGGAGACAGAAAGAAATGAAAGAGATTAAGGAGTTGAAAGAGAGAATGGAACAAAACAGATTAAAGGCGGCAAGAATTAGACAGCGGATCAGAGCGGGCTTGCCAGCAGAGCCAACAGAGGAGGAATTGGCATTGGAAAACAATAAATTAATTAATTCTACTGACAATGAAACTGGAAAAGATAATGATAAATCTATTGAAAACGATAACGAAAAGTCTAGTGAGGAAACTGATCATAAATCTGCAAATATCGCAGAAACTGATACAACTCATCAAAAAGAACAGAATAATGATGAAGATAAAATAAAAGCCTTTGGAGAACTATTGGGTAAGAAGAATCATTGGCATGTAATGTCACAAGAGGAATGGGTACATAAATGTAGAACCCAAAGAATTGATGAATTTGGACCAGTTTATGATAATTTTACAAGTGTTGGATTTTACAACAGTTCGAAAAATATTGACGAGCAATCAGTTCATGATAAACAGCTTGATAACACAGAAACTAGCGAAGAACCTGTTAAAAAATCTAGTATCAATTTGCAAAATCATGAAGACAATAATGAGCCCAGCAATGAGACAGTCTCTGTTGCAGAAAATGTTGATAGTCATAATAATAAAGGCAATTTAGTAGAATATAATAATCCAACAAATGAGAGTGACACTAAATACGAGCCTAAATATGCGACAGAATTAACATTAAATCCTGCTACAAGTTTATCTAATCCATCACCATCTAAAGGACGAGCAACTGTTTCATATCCATTATCTCATCTGTCTAGTAATTATTCACAAAATATGTATGGTTATCTTGGAGCATATACGTCCGAGCAGCATAAATTGCCAGATGCTGTGAATATTCCTCTTCCTGGTGAAAATACTTCATCAGTTTCTAATGACAAATCCACTTACACAAGCAATGAAGAAACAGTATCACGGAATATAAATGAGGATAGCATAATGGCTGGGCTCAAATATTTAAGAGAAAAGTTTGAGGAAAATCGCAGTAAGTGAACATAGTAAAAATTTGTATTATAATATCTATTTAATACATGTACATATCTTTGTTTATAATAAAAAATATATTTTAATATATTATTTTGTATAATGTATGTTTTCGCTCTGTAACATTATAATATAAAACGTTTATTGTAATGAATTAAATAATGTCTTATATATTATGTCTTCTCTTTGATCTTTTGTGACTAGGCTGTGTTACTTCATCCATTTCGCTATCTGTCTCATCGATATCCATTGTAGAATCATTCATGTCATTACCTAGATAATGGAGATCTTTTTAAGAATAAATAATAACATACTGAGTACTTGAGAAAGTAGTAAATATAGAGTAATTATTAGCTAAATACACAAAAGTATGAAAAATAAAATTAAAAAGTAGGATAAAATATTACTGGAATGATCACGTTGCGATACAGCATAATGACAATTAGGACATTCCAAACTGCCGCGAGTCTTTGCATAATTCTTCAAACAATAAACGTGTGTCGCAGTGTTACATTGGTCGCATTTTTCTGCCTGTAAGAATGGTAAAATTGATTATTGTTTTAATAATATAATGTGTGTTTTGTACTGATACATATATATTCACAGTTATCTTACATAAAAGAGTATTTGTTTGCACAAAACACAAGTTTGAAGGTTTTCTTGGTACGTGTCTTTGAAATATTGTAGTAATTCAACAATGCTTCTTACTCCCATGTAGTATTTACCATTCTGGAAAATATTTCTTTAAATTAGAAAATTTATTCTTAAAAATAAATTATAAAGATTGTGCAACAAAAATTTGGTACCTTGCACAACAACCATTTTCTATTAACCATCTCGTGTAGGAATTCTTGGGCATTAGCTTTGGTTAGTTTTTGATTTAATGACGAGCACAAATTAAGGCACCATGTACTCGATACGTGACCATTGTTTGAAGTGACAATTTCAGAAAATATGTTACGCAACAGAGCTAATTCAGCTTGTGAGAATTCAGGATGAAAGCTGTAAAGTACAAGTAAACACAAGTTGAGCGCAAAACCTACGATAACTATAAAGTACACATGCACTTAATTAAGATATTTAAGTAACCATTACCTGGCAACTTTATCTTGCATCGTACTTGCCCAAACCCAATACAACTGACCGGTAACTTCGCAATTTATACACTTTATAATCATGTGCAACGGCTGTAATTTCGCATTTATTTCGCCTAGTATTCGCGCTGTATCGGTGTGACCTAAAATTTCGTCGATACACGATAAAGTTTGATTTTTAAAACAATAATTTCGCATAATTGTATGTAAAATATCGCGTGCATTTTGTATTATTCGTGATCAAGTTTACGTACCAAATAATTTGGAAATTAATTCCTTTCCACGATCTTCATCCAATGCACCCTCATGCATAATACTTTGCAAAACTCTCTTATGTTCCTTACTATAAACCATTTTCTTTCGATCGAAATTCGCTGGCGGATTGAGTAAATAGAGTTACAATCTACACGCAATCGTCAAATCTGAACAAAAGTAGGAATTCAGAAATTTTGCCATCATACGTACGTCATCGTCAACTGTCACACTGTCACCAACTGTCATCTAGGTTTTTAGAGAAAAATTCTAATTATAGGCACGAAAATTCGAATAGATTAGCAGACGTGAAGAAAAAAAATTCAGACAACCATTATTTATTATAAATTATAAATAAAAATATGGAAAAACTCGGAAAAATATCGCGCGTATTTTTTTCATGCGCATTAGAAATTTAGCCGAACCGCGCATGCGCGAAAAAGAACTGGCCCGGGAAAGGCGCTCGATTGGCAAGACTGGATGACGTCATTACGTCAAACGTCAAGTGGACGATTACCGAACGCACGTCGCGACTCTCGGTGCGCGGCTGTCATCGAGCTGTCATTCTCGCTTATCCGGTCCGATCGGATGTATATACCGTCATCCGTCATCGTCGCTACGGTGCTATTATGACCCGAGGCTGGCACGGGCGCGAACGCGTATCGCTAAGAGCGACGAGGAGCGACGACGTGGCGGCGACGCGATAAAGAAGCATCTGGTGAAGGATCCAAGGAACGCGAGCTATCCGGCGAGGCCGCGACCCTGAGCCCGATACGCGAAAACGCGAGGACGCGTGCACGACTCTACTCTGCGCGAGTAGTGGTAGTGGTGGTAGTGGTGGTAGTGATGGTAGTGATGGTATAGTGATAGTGGTGGTAGTGAACGGTAGCTGAAAGAAGCTACGGACGGTACGAGCCGAATAGTCGAAGAGCGAACGGACGAGAAACGCGAGCGTCGCGAGTGAAGATATATACGAGCGAAGAGAGAGAGAGAGATAGAGAGAGAGAGAAAGAGAGACAGAGAAACAAGCAGCTGAGCGTGGGGGAGGAGCGGCGGACCGGGCTATCGCGGGCGATCCGAAAGGTCGCGGGTTCACGATTTCTCCTGCGAAGTTGTCGGGAGAACATGACGATTTGACGCGTCCACTGGGTGTCCCAGCTTCCCAGTGCGCCGGAGGACGACGACGATCGAGGAGGAGGTCTCCATCCTCTCCGGGCAATCTCGGATACGCGTAAAATACGCTCATTTTTTCAACTTGTCGCGCGTTTTACGCTTTAATTCGCCGAACGTACGCGAGATAGGGAGACCGATATACACGTTTACGTGAGGGCTATCGTTGCGTATAGACATACACAACTGTGCTCATATATATATATATATATAAAATACATACACGCGCGCGCGCGCGCGAGTTCGGGGGACAAGATGCCGCTCTTCGGCAAGAAGGACACGAACAAGAAGATCAAGAAGGACGGGAAGGACGACAGGTCGCCCTCCGTCGAGGACAAGTACGTCATGAAGGATCTGTTGGGCACGTAAGTGTTATCCATACCTTCTCTATATCCGACGACACGATTGTCAAAGGGATTATCGCGGAATTGGAGGAACACCTCTCCGTTTGACGTACGCACACATGTTTCTCTCTCGAACGTCAAGCTACATTCTTAACGGAAATTCAATTGTCGGAGTAATTATCTACAGGTCCTTAACGATTATCGGAGGAATTTAACGGATTAACGGTGCCACGGTGGATAAAACATGATTCTCGTTCGATTAATTTGATAGCCCTTTAATCTCTAATGGATATTCAATTTCCGGCTTAATCGCTGCTTATTTCACTCATCGCCGCAGATTAAAGAGTTTAATGACAGATGAAGATCTCGAAAAGATCTCTAATCCCGGAAAATACGTGATTTTTTTTTTATTTCTCTAGATTTCACTCTACATTCAAGGGATATACTAAAGCGCGACATTCTTTTTATCCGAATAAGAAAAAGATAATAAAAAAAGTAATAAATGACGCTATCTCTCTGATATTGCACATCTTTACGATAAACTCTTTCCGGGATCAGCTCTGATTTTTACTTTATACTTTCTTACAAATCAACATTATTTTTCAACTCTTTTACCGCATCTCTGCCTCGGCTCTCGTACAACGATTTTACGCTAATAAATATACTGTAATGATTTATATGATATCACGCGAAATAATAAATATAAGCATTTATAACATAATGTGTATGCGACGTTTACATATTCCGTGCAAGATCGATTAAGCGTTTAGCTCTTAACACTTTCGCTGCCACGCGTCATATGTGTGACATCTCCTCGATTCTATAACAGATTGCCTATGATTATATTATACGTTACGTAATAACGATCGAGAGAAGAATGTTGAAACATGTACATTTTGTAAGTAAGAACGTCAGAAACAGATGATATATTCGAAAAGTAATTTTTCTTCTTTTTTTTTAAATAGGAATCGCGCGAGAAAAAAGATGAAAGATGTTTTGTTGTTTGCGAAAGATGTATAAGATTGCAAACGTATTCCGTGGAGATTATTATTTAAAATTCACGCGCGCGAGATGAGGTAATATATATTGTTCTCCCTGTCTCTCTCCCTGTCTCTCTCTCTGTCTCTCTCTCTCTCTCTCTCTCTCTCTCTCTCTCTCTCTCTCTCTCTCTCTCTCTCTCTCTCTCTCTCTCTCTCTCTCTCTCTCTCTCTCTCTCTTCGATATCTCTCTCTCTCTCTCTCTCTCTCTCTCTCTCTCTCTCTTCGATATCTCTCTCTCTCTCTCTCTCTCTCTCTCTCTTCGATATCTCTCTCTCTCTCTCTCTCTCTTCGATATCTCACAGTTATTCCTTTCAGCTGCAGGAACGCGATATTAATATGCATCTCGCGAGATCCTTCAGGATAATCTTCTATTCCCACTAAATCCGACGAAATTCGTATGAATATAGAAAATATCCTCGAACCGCGCGTCCCTTTAAATCGTAGCTTCCTCGATCAGGAATTTTTTTCCCGAATAGAGAAATGAGAGTCAGAAATCTCTGTCTTTCTCTCTTTCACTTCCAATATTTTTCAGTAAAAAAAAGATTTAAAAAAAAGCGAGTCCTCGCGAATTCAAGCTTCGGATAGACGAATAATTGAGAGAATCTCATTTTACGATCAATTTTAACTGGGGTTTTTTTTGTTTTTCGCAGAGATAAGTTTTATTTAGCGCTTAATTGCGGGCAAAATTAAATAGATGATGAAAATCGGACGTTTATTGGAAAATAATTCGCTTCGATATATTTTCGATATAGAGAGCAATCGATCTCGAAGAATCGATACCATATATAGATACCGGTGATTGAAAAGAAACAAAGTCCCGAATGACTTTTGGACTTATTCTACACACATATATAGACACATCTTTTCTTTATGGCCTTCTATATATATATATAGTTTCCAGTTTTTTTTCCGTTTTTGCGTATAAACGCAATAGTGCTAAGTGGATCGCATATATAAATGGAAGTGTCCGCGATTTTCTCTTTCGTTTCTCGTCGTCGACATGAAGTAACAACGTTTCTTTCGTGACGAATCGCTCTTTTCGGAATATTCCGCGAGCGAGCAAGTTGTTTTTTTCCCTCCTTTTTACGTGCAAAAAAAAACGTGTCTTCAGATATCGTCGTTTGATGTGCACATATTGTAAAATCGTATTAAGATATAATGTATATGCATTTGCGTAATAACACTTTGCGAGATTGCTCTCTTACAATTGATGCCTTCAACCAGAAGTTCTGATACATAAATACGCGATTTACATCGGATTTATGAGATCTTAAAAGTATGCCGGATAAAAAATTGTATCTTTTTGTTTTGTTTTTTTTTTTTTCTATTATTACACATCTTTATTTTTATATTTTTAATTTCAGCATTCGATCTTTATTTTTTATATATGTTTGGAGCTGAAAAATTAAATTATAAATAAATAATTATAAATAATAAATAATTATAAATAATAAAAAGCAGTTCCTTATTTTTCGTCGCTTAATGCTCTTCGAAATCTAAATAACTTGGCGATTGTTGACTAGATCGGTTAAAAGAAAAAAAAAGAAAAGAAAATGCGTTCAATGTTCGTCATCAGTCTCTTACGTCGGTTCATACGTGCACGTTATCGGTATTTCTTTTGAAAAAAATATGCCTAGAACGCAAAACATATATATCTATAAATAGATGTATCAGTGCTATTTGTCAATGAATTATTGTGCCGTTTATGTAACAGATCGCCGATGCATTGCAATATAATATTATTTAAGTAACCGAGAACACACATCGAACGCACTAAAATGTGTTCGTAATTTTCGCAAATAGATATGAATAAATTAATTTGTTTCTAAAACTGAATGCGCGTTGAATTGGAAATTTTTTAATGATACGATAAAGGTAAAAAAAATTTTCGTTGAATCAAGTTTTACCTATTTAGAATAAATATAAACGAGTCTGTTTTCCTAAAAATTCTCATTATACGATGTGTCTTAAATTTAAATCATATTTTGTTCCGCGTTTCTTCACATTTTTCTTTTATCTCTATTTATCAAGAGACATGAAAAATAAAACGTAAATTTTACGTAGAACAAAAGACCTCCTGTTACATATGGATAATAGGATGCATGCCTTTTGATGCATTCTATATGTGTTTCAAGATGCATCTGTTATATCGTATTTCATATGATAATTGAAGACTTTAATTACTTGCAGCTTCACATTATTATATCCAAAGTCTGGTCTATAACCAACTGTAACCGGTGATAACTTGCGTCAATAGATCTATATAGATTAAAAAAACGTTATGTAGTTTACATAATTGAACGAAAAACGACAGTTTTTAAAGAAAGTTTCTTAAGGCTCCTGACTCCTTGCCGACCATGTCGAAATCGTGACGTCAGAGGCGAGAAAACACACGCAAAAATTTCTTAGATGCCATTTCGAAATGAAAAAATATTTCGATGAAACATCACTTCAGATGGCTTTAGCACACTCTTAAAAAACCCCGTAAACTATCCTTTCCCCTTTATAATCAATCAACAGCTGTAAAATGTAATATTATGAAGCCCAGTCCGTCTGGTCTTTGCACATGCGCAGTCATTCCGCATGTCAAAGTCTGATATGTCGATCATTTTACAGATGTTGATTGATTATAAAGGGAAAAGGATAGTTTTCGGGGTTTTTTAAGAGTGTGCTAAAGCCATCTGAAGTGCTGTTTAATCGAAATATCTTTTCATTAAAAAATGGCATCTAAGAATTTTCAGCGTGTGCTTTCTCGCCTCTGACGTCACAATCCAATATGGCCGCGGTGAGCACCCAGGAGCCTTAAAGAAAAAAACGTCACATTCAGCCTCCAATTGTAGAATAAATCTACTTTCGATGTGTCTAAATATATTTCTCATTTTCCTTTTTGTTCATAGGGGTGCCTTTTCCGAGGTAAGGCTAGCGGAGAGCAAAGAGAAGCCTGGTCAAATGTTTGCGGTGAAGATAATCGACAAGAAGGCGCTAAAGGGAAAGGAGGATTCGTTAGAGAACGAAATCAGAGTCCTGCGAAGGTAGGAAGCAGAGCGATTCCGAGAGCTGGACACATACAGTAGATCAATTTTTACTAGTAATGTAACTCTTTGTTTGTTTCTTATAGTTGCTCCTTATAATACTTATTAGGCATTCGGAAAAAAAAAATTGATAATTGGCTGATTTAAGTACACCAGTCCTCTCTATTATATCGTTGGACTCGACTTCGATATATATAGTTTATAAAGCATGTTTCCCTTTACATATATATAACAATCGCTTCATCCCCTCTCGTCAAAATTATATAAACTCGAGTATCATATCCTCTCCCTCATAGCTCTCTTAGCTATAGTACTATTATATCAGACAAATTCATCTGCCGTGACGTTGCAAGTGTAAAAAAAGTGTCATTCGGAGTTTTTTCGGATTTTTGCTTCTCGAAATTGTTGTTTCGAGAACCCTAAATTGTTCTCTATATACATACACGAATCACGTAGGAATACGAAACATTAATCTATGAGCTGCTACCAAATTGTGCTTTCTCACTTATACGAGCAGTATTATTGTGACTACATATACATTTTGTATATGGATGTTATATTGTCCAGCTCACGATATAACATATGTGTCTCGGAAAGTCTTTTTCGAGAAAACCGCTGTGATGTGGCATTTGCAGCAAGCTCTGATGGCTGTCGTCTGTCCTCTTGTTATCCTTAATGTTGTATGCAAATAATGTGCCTCTCGTATATATTATATATATAAGCTATATATTGCTCTCTGTTAAACATATTCCATCACACATATATAACTCGAAAGTCTTCTGTCCTTTATCACGTGGATACATGTATTTTTTGACAATGTTATCTTTGACATGACTAGCTATGGATATATGTGTTGAGATGGTAAACTTTTCGATGTTTTTATCAGCATTGAATTATCTCTCTCTTTTTTATCGTTTTATTCTTATTCTATGTTATTGTGATTTACATAACAAGACTGAATTAAGACACGCAAGAGCGATTAGAAGAAAATTGTAAAAAAAAAGGTCTCGAGAATTCTGTTGTATCATAAAATTATCATTTATCGATCAGCACTGCAGAAGGTGTTACAATAAGCATACACAGATACACACATACACTCGAATCAAGTATCAACACGAAGAAACTCTGCAAAACATGTACGTAATACATGCATTATACTAACAAAGTTGATGTTTTCATTTGAATAATAGATGTAAAATGTAGATGTAAAAAAACTTGTGTCCAGAATCCAATTAATATAAATGTGACACTGAATTTTGTGTATTCTAAATTTTGTAGAAAAAGAAAAGACTCTGCATGCATACATTGAATTTCAATGACTGACATCGATTACATATATTCTTTGTGTATGTCGAATATACATATATACATATATATCTATTTTCACAATCCGCTTACCACGTATTTATCTTTCACGACGAACGAGACTCTCCAACTTTATCGCATCTCTATTTATAATCAATATCACACAATATAGATTTAAATTATAAAAAGTCCATTTTATACCATCGAACTAGGTACAAAACCCTGGAAGTTTATCAATGTAAAGAATTAAAGAGTCGGGGAACAAAATTGAACCACAAACTTGGCACTTCGCGAGTATGCGCGATCAGCTCTCGATATTTACATTTATATAATTACGTAATTGTGTATGGTATTTTTTATTATACTTCGTAGGTTCAGTGAAAGTGTGACACCACAGAGTGGTGGCGGATCGCTCAGGTCGGATAGTAGTGGCGAAAAGAGATGGTAAGTGTGGGCCCCAGAGAGCACGGGCCCCAACTACCTGTACCTGTAACCGCTCTCAGTATTCTTCTGTATCACTCTCGACGAGATATGCCATACATTTTTACAATTTAAATTACACACATATATATAAAATATATATACAAAAATATATATATAAAATATATGTATATACATAATATATATTAAATATATATATAATATATATTAAATATATTATAATAAATATATATATATTAAATATATATATAGTTATAAATATACACGAAGATGCACGATCTGTGCACGTTCGTCACAACGTAGCCGTTCAACACAGTTTTGGTATCCTTGATACTTGCCACACCTTTCGCTAAGCGAGAAACTACGGTGGATATATAGCAAAAAGATCAATATATTTATAATACATACATTTGCACACCCCACCTTTGATGGATTGTTTTATACGAAAAATAAAAATATTGCTGAGAAGAGTGTTTATCTCTCTTTCTCCATCGAAATGTTTTTATTAGAGTAAAAGCATTTTGTGCGACAACACATTCTTATTCTCGTAAAATTGTCCGTAAAAAATGGGACATGCAAAAGTATGTTTTTATCTTTTTATCGTACAATCTCTTCGTAAGCTTGTAATTACGTAAAGTGGATAGCTTTTTTTTTTTAGCAAGAACACATAAATATAAATTTGTGATAATAAATTCGACGACAGCCCTTAGATAATTATTAATTTTACTCGCAGAATTGAAACCGATTTGCGCGATAACAATCGATGTAATGTAATTATTTCGTAGCATCTATTTCGATAAAATCATTCAGAATGAAACGACAATATTGACATTGACAATGATATATTCAATCTATAGACATTAATATTTCCGCCAATCCATAAAGAACATTTATATCACATGCATACATAAGAAAACGTATTTGAAATTTATTTTGATTTGCTTCTCTTTAAAAATCTTTTATTTCTATGATATATTCTACAATACGTTTTACAGTAAATTTGTTACATAACGAGATGAAAAAGATTTGATATAAAAATGTATGAATGTATGCTGCTGTCTTAAATTTGAATCCAAAACTGTGTTATTTTTTTTTTATAATATATCAAACGCGTTTCTTAAAGAAATAACGTAATGAAATACTAACTGCAAACAAAAATGTATTAGTTTCTGATTGCAGCAAACAGACAATCATATCATACCACGTTTTATAAATAACGATCGATTCGTGCGTTTCGTTGTTTATAGAAAAAATAATGTATAATAATTTTTTTCCATTCGATGATTAATAATATGCAGAACAAATGAGGAAAAAGTGTGACATACTCGTATTTATTTAGATGTTTCATCTTGTATGTTAAACTACGTTTTATATATGTTTTACGTCTTTTAATCTATGAATTTAATCTAGATATTTGTTATTAATTTTCATTTTCTAGAAATTACTTTATTTTTATTATATTCGGAAAAATATTGTTAATTTTTTTCGCTGTCTCTTTTATTTCAATATGTCTTTTTATTCGTTATACGAATATAGAGATGGCTATATTAGATAAAGTACGTCTACTTTTTTAATCTTATTGGTGAAAGAAGAATGATCGGAGCTGCGAAATATATTGTTTGCTTAAAAACGCATTCATGTTCGTCTTTCTCTATTTCTTTTTTCAATCAGATATTGCGTATTAAAAATTTTTCTCACCGGTTTTGATGTTACAGAATTACAAGAAATTAATTGCGGAAACTTACCGTGATTATTGTGTAAATAATTTATGAAAATGATTCATGTAAATTTCATACTAGTAGATATGAAAAAAATGTTATACATTGCTGTTATTTGCTTTTATCACTAAATCATATCTCTATTAAATGATACCGTTGTAAATATAAGGATGATGCTTAATTTTTGCACACAGATATAATTGTATTAATAAAATCGAGTAAGAAAGTATAGATCACGATAGATAAAATGCCGCGTTTTCTTTTGTACGATGGAAAAGAATAGATAATAACACGTAAATATTCATATATTCTATTCGTGAAGATGGAAAAAAAAACTTGCACATATCCACGTGTTGAATCATGCGATCGCACGATGATGTTGCTCTAGTGTTCTTAGTGATTTGAAATGCGACAGATTTGATCGATCACGTTGTAAATGATGCTGCTTTTAACGAGAGCTAGCTTAGTTTAAGGCTCCTGGCTCCTTTCCGACCATGTCGAAATCGTGACGTCAGAGGCGAGAAAACACACGCAAAAATTTCTTAGATGCCATTTCGAAATAAAAAAATATTTCGATGAAACAGCACTTCAAATGGCTTTAGCACACTCTTAAAAAACCCCAAAAACTATCCTTTCCCCTTTATAATCAATCAACAGCTGTAAAATGTAATATTATGAAGCCCAGTCCGTCTGGTCTTTGCACATGCGCAGTCATTCCGCATGTCAAAGTCTGATATCTCGATCATTTTACAGATGTTGATTGATTATAAAGGGAAAAGGATAGTTTTCGGGGGTTTTTAAGAGTGTGCTAAAGCCATCTGAAGTGCTGTTTAATCGAAATATCTTTTCATTAAAAAATGGCATCTAAGAATTTTCAGCGTGTGCTTTCTCGCCTCTGACGTCACAATCCAATATGGCCGCGGTGAGCACCCAGGAGCCTTAACGAACACATTTTCTCATAAGATAGTGTAACGTGAAATATGTACAAGAGATATATAATGAAGCAAGTGTGTATACTCGATGAGAAAATAATGTAAAATAATATAAGCGCCGAGTTAAGCGCTTAAAGAGCTCAAAGGTTACTGTTGCGATATGAGGCTATTATGGGATAATAGCGATTTGTAAAGAGATATTTTTCATATATTTTACATTTAGTAAAAATTAAAAATGTTAATGGACGTGCTATTTTACGTCAATGTTCTTTCATGCATTTTCATAATATATTGCAATAGATAGTAGCTAATTTTTTTTTTATCTTTCGAATTCCCCCTTGTACATATTTCGTAGATATATTGCTTTATCGCCAACTATAAGCAATACTTTTGTAAATAATTAGTTCTTTCTACGTAGATGTGTGATTGTCTGTATCTAATTAATAATCTGTGTGTGCTAACTCTACAACATAACTTTAGCTGAATATTTGGAGCATGTTTTTTTTTTTTTCATTAATGTATTACGTAGCTGCAGTTATAACATTCGGCTAATATTTTGCATCGCTGTTTAATGTTATTTATTTATTAGTTTATTGCGATTCCGTTATTTCGTGAATTTGAGATAAAAAAAGTTAATTATATAAGTAAAAGACGTAAATATATATTAGATTGCAATCAGAGTTTTTGGATTAAGAAATATACGACACTTTTTTTTAATTAAAGTAACATTGTAGTTTTACATCGAGGAAGGAAAAGGATCAATATATCTTTCTAATAGAGTTTGATATTTAATGATAAATTGTCAGAGAACACTGGTTTTTGCCTTCCGATTAATTTACGATTAACTGATTGCGGATTCTTATTATTACATCTCTCGATCTTTATCATTAGTCTTCGAGTATCGGCTTTCTTAAGATAAGTGTTTGTTCGCTGATTAACTTTGTTGAACTAAGTGTTCTTAACTTTTCGAGAGAGAAACGCGTGTAAATAATGAGAGAGTAAATAGTAAATATAGCGACGTTTTATATACGATCGTACAATGATGATTAACAATCACAATTAATTAAGTATGATACACGACATATGTACAAAAAAAAAATTATTTTAAAAAATCATTAAATTAATTCTCATTTTACGCTCTAAATAGAGGGGAAAAAAAACGTGAGATGTTGTTCGCAGGTTAACTCATCCCAATATCGTTCAATTGCTGGAGACGTTCGAGGACAAGTTCAAGGTCTATCTAATTATGGAGCTGTGAGTAATTTATCACTCTCTCTCTCTCTCTCTCTCTCTCTCTCTCTCTCTCTCTCTCTCTCTCTCTCTTCGACACGACTAATAAGATTAAATTCAACAAATTCGAAAATGTTTAACAAATGCAAATATATATCGCAGGGTCACCGGTGGTGAGCTGTTCGACAGAATCGTCGAGAAGGGTTCGTACACGGAGAAAGATGCGTCCGGCTTAATGAGGCAGGTGCTCGAGGCGGTCGACTACATGCACGAGCAAGGTGTCGTACATAGAGACCTCAAGCCCGAGAATCTTCTGTATTATAGCCCGGACGAGGAGAGCAAGATCATGATCAGCGATTTCGGCCTATCGAAGATGGAAGATTCCGGGATTATGGCGACCGCATGCGGCACACCGGGATACGTCGGTGAGTTTTCGACAAAGAGAAGATAAAAAAATAAATAAATAAATAAGAAACAAGAGAGAGAGAAAAATGGGGATTTCAAGCGTCGATGATCAAACGCTATGATCCGCAGCACCCGAGGTTCTCGCGCAGAAACCGTATGGCAAAGCGGTGGACGTTTGGAGCATAGGTGTCATCTCGTACATCCTCCTCTGCGGTTATCCTCCGTTCTACGACGAGAACGATGCCAATCTATTCGCGCAAATTCTCAAAGGTATAATGGAATAAACTTTCTCTCTAGGTACAAAGAGATCTAGCCGTTTTACTTTTATCGCGAATATTTGCTAGCTATTCTTTTCTGAAGTAAGGAATACATTTCGCGATCTGAGATTATGTCTTGAGATGAAAAAGTACAATAGCGCGTGATAGCATTTTGAACACTCCGACCTTTGGACATGACAATTTTTGCGCATTTGCTCAGTTTGGAATATTATTTTCCGCGAATTTTTCGATCGATAAATATCAGGTGATGCGAGTGCGTTGATATAATCATAAATAAATTATGTATACTCTCTATAGCAAAGAGCTAATCAGATTGTTGTAGGTGAATTTGAATTCGATTCACCGTACTGGGACGACATCAGTGATTCCGCGAAGGATTTCATTCGAAAGCTGATGTGCGTCAACGTTGAGGAACGTTACACTTGCAAGCAGGCCCTTGCACATCCTTGGTAAGGATTTTTACAGTTTTATTGCGATGAGAATTATTGAAAGGGTTCATATTTACATATTTATATCTATTGTACTTGAATTTTTTAACCAAATTACCGACTTGTCATTTCAATAGTTGAAAATTACGCTAATAAGGAAAATGTGATTTGTTCATAAAAGAACCAAGTGAGATAATAATGATGAACACAATGTAATTGCTTGACCTTGACGTTTTCAGGATTTCCGGCAACGCGGCTAGCAATAAGAACATTCACGGTACTGTATCAGAACAACTTAAAAAGAACTTTGCCAAATCGAGGTGGAAGGTTAGTATCGCCGATCAATATCAGCATGATTAATCGTCCGCTTGTCTTAGAAAGCATCTCTCTTCCATTTGTATCATTCATGTTGCAGCAAGCGTATATCGCGGCCACGGTCATACGGCAGATGCAACGGATGGCGCTAAACAGCAGCGGCCAGCAGCAGCAACAGCAGCAGCAGCAGGTGCAAGAGGGCACGGGTTCGATCGGCCCTTCCAGCGGCAACCCCGTGCAATATCGAGATCAATCGCAAATCAGCTACAACCAGCACACGGGGCCGCTACCTTCGAGCCACCTCAGCAACTGAAGCAGACCGGCCAAGCGTCTGCTGACGTTTACGAATCTCACTTCTCACGCCATTCCGATTTACTCCCGCCGATCGTTTCGCCGCCGACGCTATATTATATATGCGCAACAAACGCTTCAAGCTGTGGGGCAGCACACGACGCACCGCTCTCTCTTTCTGTCCATTCTATTTCCGGGACAATGTGTCGCGACGCTTGGGAACCAACGGAAGCATAAGAAGAATCGAAGAATCCAGGTAAAGTCTCGCGCACGCGAAAGACCCGGGTCGCATTCAAACTACAGGAGCGACGGGGATAGATTATAGAGCCAATTTGTGCTTTGCGTCGATGATACACACACATACACATATGCACACATAAATGAAGAGACACAATCGACATCGAAAGGCGTAAATTACAATTCGCTTTGGCGGGCCCATGCGATACAATACGACTCTCGTACCTACTTCTACGGCAGTTACGGCAGTTACTTTCGCTTAGGCTTTATTATTATCATTTACGATGTTTCCTGTGTTGTATACGCGCATATAAGCAGTAGGTCGCGTAGCAGTTTGCAGATATACTTTTCGCGTCGATCTGATCAGGATAAAAAGGCGGTCGCATCTCTCTAAAGGTACAAGACTTGAAGACTTTGCGTACCGCGATCATATATCCGCGCGATCACTTTGTTAGATCGAGTCCGCTCTATTATATAACGTGACGTATATACATATATACAAATATATACATTTACGCGAACAGACAGTACAACGACAAGTTTTTATATTTTATAAAAAGATTCGGTGTAATAAGTAGCGCGGCTGTTTGATACAAATTCTGTGCAGCATAGAGACCTTGTTACTGTTAGATCACGGATAAATACGAGAGAAATTCCAGCTACTACGGTTCCTACGTATAATTCGATCCTCGCTCGCTCCGTAATATACACCTCAAAGAGATTTGATAGAGAATGATTCGTTATCTATTTACATACACAAGTCACAGTTTACTTCTTCCGGGTGATTCACGAAAATCTTATCCAAAGAAACCGCAGACGATATATCGAGAGGTCGCTTAGTGCACAGAGACATAGATCTGTTTCCTTCTCTCTCTCTCTTTTTTTTCCTTTTTTATTGACGCATTTTATTTCTACACTTTATTTTTTAATATGATTGAGACAAACCCTTATTTATAAATGTTTGCACAACAAAAACTTGTACTATCCTATATACATATATATATATACATATATATACTTTTCTCTCTCTTCTACTCTTCTATACATAGCGATATTACTATATTGCACTAGATTTAACACATAGGATCTGCACTGTGAATAAGATCCTCTGATCTAGCTTGACACTTAAATACGTATATGTACATTATTCTGCTAATATTACTAATATATCGCACTATATTACACTTCTATTTCTATAGGATAGGTAAGGTGTACATAATGCACAAATGCACGTTGAAACTCACATAGATTATCTTGCGTGCCTGATTTTAAGAGATATACACATGAAGAACAGTCTTGCAAAGTTACTGTCATAGCGATTGTATAATTATTTCCTACATGTAAAGACATGTTACATTACTTTGTTACTTTACTCTGTCTCAATTTGTGTGATGTTTTAAAAGAAATATATGTGTATATATATATATATATATATATATATATATATATGTATATATATGTATATATATATATATATATATCACATAAATTCTTTTTTGAAAATGCCATGTATATATATATAGTAAAGAAAAAATAGTAATGTTATTTTTAACAATTGGAACGTGTGCCATATATATGAATCGCTACACGGTAACATAGTAGCTAATAATTTTTACGCCTATATTATTTTATCATTGCTTAAAATCAGATTAATTAATGAGAAAGAGAATATTATTTAAATGATCTGACTTATGATCTGTTTATTGCATCTTCATTATTTTTATGCGCAACGTTGATAAAAGTTTATATAAATCTCTTTTGTGCGAGAAATAAAAATGTACAATTGTAATTCGGGATGATGAGTTTCGTACCGTCACGATTAAACTATAAAATGAACTGAGCATTGTAAATCACGTCTTAATCAAAATACACCTTTTGAATGCTCCATGTTTTACCAAAATTGTTGCTCGAATGGATTATTATAAGCCAGTTTGATAAACTGGGACAAATATCATGTAATGTAAACCGTTGATTAATCGCGAAGCTAAAATATCCTTTGCAAAACATATCTATATATCAATAAAAAAAGACCGACTAACGCTTTTCCGTGTTTCACAGTTATGAAAATAGAAATACTCGGAATACACATGACTCTTGTAAAAAAAAAAAAAAAGATTCGAGCACCAAACAATGTAAAGAAAAGAAAAACATGCTAATTGCATTTTATGGAACAGATATCCCTGTTGTTATAGTGTGTATTCACTCTTTCTCTCGAAATTAAACTATATATAATCTCTTTGCATTATCATATTAGGCATCCGTCCGTACAGCGGGCACTTTTCGATGTAAGAGAATTATATCGTAGAGAATTATAGAAAAAAAGAAAGCTGAATCTCGATGATGATCTTATCTTTGGGGATGCGTTGGAGAACATCGCTCTCTAGCAGTAAATTTCGTCCAATTAGCCATTCGTAAGACCTTAGCGTTGCGAGCGTAGCTTGCTTTTTTTTATTTTTTGTAAGGAGAACAATTTAGAGCGGTCCGAGTAAATTTTAAGTATTTTGATCTCGCATCTCATGAGTTTCATGTTCTCGATCGCAGCCCTAAACTCCGATAACAACGGAAAACACTCTCCACTTCTACGGCCATAGAATAATATTGATCCGGCGGTGCAATGAATGAGCGATATAACAGTATATATATGAAAATTACCGTTAATTAATCACCGTTGATTATACGCTTGTCCAAGTACGCTAATCCAACTGAACTATTATTGATGTCTTTCATTGTGTAAATTGACTAATGAAGTGCCTTGGATGACATGATGATGGTACATTATCATACGTGCCATTAGTAGAGACTTTAGTAGGTGCTTATATATATCACAGAACGTGTTCGAATAAATCTATATATATACATATATCTGTGTTGCGAAATAATGTGTTTTTTTTATCGAAGCTTGTAGATACTTAAAGCGCTCAAGTATTAATGCGTAAGAAATATACGTACAGATTGCTCCGTAATTTCTTGTAACGAATAAGGATATAAATAAAGAATCGAAGATTGTCGTGTACATATATACACACACACACGCTGTACGTATTTTTCTCATTAATACAAATAATAGATTTGTAGAGAATTGTAAAATTCTACATTAATCTCAGTGTAACCATTATTGCAGTAGTAGTTCCCTTCGAGCGTATCACCTGCGTTCTCTTTCGATCCCGATGCTAAAGTGCTCCGCGTGTGATCAACATCATGTCATCTAATAAGAGAGATTCGCTAGAAAACAATTCATTTTAACGCTATAATAGACACGCATGTTGTGTGACGGCTCTGCGATAAAAATTCTAAAAAAAAAAAAGGAGAGATCTTTAATCTCGGAGCTTTAGCTTGTATATTATTCAGAATACCGTGCCACACACATACACACACATATGAACAAACACATATCGGCAGGAATACTGTAAATGTGATGTAAAGATAAGATGATCCTAAATAGCGACGAGAACAAATTGTTAGCGCAGTCTTATTTAAAGAAACAAAAAAATATTGTAAAGGCTAGACTGTGCATAGAACGAGAAAGGGAAACGATAGAAGTAGCGTGATGTACCACGGTGTCAAAAGTTTTCTCTTCACTCGAAACAATACTGTAAAAAAGAAAAAGACTTTTGTGACACTTTTGATCTGCGTGCGTATATCATTCGTGTTTGTATATTATACCGAAACATTTTTCGAACTTTATCTAGGAAGCGGAGCGTTTTCTTGTCTAACGTTAACGCGGTTGCATACATCGAGTACTAATATCTTCCTATCCTGTATTTTTCTCACTGTACAAGGCTTTTTGCGATCGTTACGCTAGGAAAACGCAAAATGTATCGAGTTCAATAATCGTCGAGACAATTTTACCCCCTCCCCCCCCCCCCGATCTTATATATTATCGCAAAACATATAAGTTACAAAGTATAGAAGAAAAAAAGAGAGAAGAGCTCTCTATACTGTAATCAATATAATGATCGCATTGAAGAATATAATCGGGATAAAGATAAAAAAAAATATATAGTTTAAAATGTGCCAATGTGTTTGCGATGCTCCTTTCGGCGATGTTGGATCACGCAGAGCTTATTACCTCTTTGTTATATATTACTCGCTCGATCTGGCGATGTTAAACGGCATATCAATAATGTCCTATCAGGCGAGCTTTGAAAGCTTAACTATGTAACATAGCATTCTTTACATACATATATTGCGGCCTATGTCTGAAAGGAAGCGTGTAAAATGGGATGCGAGAGAGAGAGAGAGAGAGAGAAAGAGGAAAAATCCTATTTTGATGAATATTATTCAAAATGTGTTACTTAAAAATATTTTATTCTTCTTTACTGATTTTTTCTTTCGTTGGATGTGGAGCAATTTTTTTTTTTAAGAATGATTGGCCTTACGAAGGATCGACGAATGCATACTTTGAGATAGACATAAGAGAGTATTACAGATTACAGCGAACGCGGCGTATTAAAATGTATAGTAATGAACGATTTGTCCTATATTTGTGTGACTTATTCAGTTGTCGATTATGTGCGTGATCATGTGGTTGCACAAGAGCGCTATTTTTTGTACGCGAATTGCTTATGTAATTAGAGGAAAAAAAAAAGTGTTGTCGCATACATACAATATATACACGTGAAGTACTTTTTAGAGAAAGACTGTCTCCGCGCGCGCGCTATCTTCTCCACCACCGAATGAACTTGGGACAATAGTTAGTTATTGTTATTTCTCGTTTGTTCTTTTATTTTGTATACGACTTTAATCTTTCACGCTATCTTGTACTCGGGTCATCGGCAAGCACAAATGATTCTACTCCCATGACGATCGAAATCTTTGTGAATTTCCTTTGATCTATATATTTGTATATACAGATAATATTATACACCGCGATTGAAAGAAAAAAAAAAAGATCACAGTAGTAGAAGCGTAATAAGTTCGTGATACACCAAGAGATATTTTGTTAATAAAATTGAATTGAATTGACGAGAGAAGGCGGCGTGGCAATGATAGGAAACGGTATGAACATTGTTTATATGGTAGTTAATTGAGAATGTGATAAAATAATAAATGATATTTAAAATTCTTGACTCAATGGTCGTTTATTAGAATTTCCTTTCCAAAAAGAGAACGAAACCGATTCTTCGGTTCGTTCGATATATTTCAGTTTTATCTCTTGCTTTAGCTTACTATCTTGCCGAAATATATTTCCCTATAATAATTTAATTTTAATGATTTTTCGAGACAAACACATATCGGCGAATTAATTAATTAATTACATATTTCTCGCCGATGAATATTAAATGGATCCTGGCGTAAATTTGTGATTGTAAATTCAAAGCAGTAAACGAATAAAATGAATCGACAAAGGATCGCAGTAATATTTCATTATTATTAAATTAACACTTTTCTCGTGTTTATCAATTTACGTTAATAAACAATAATTTCTGCATATAAACCTAGCTATAGGTATGTCGATTTATATACATATGTGCCTATATGTTTAATATGTATATGTATATATACATTAGCTCTTTGTACAATATATTTAAATGCGATAACAAGAATGTAGCGTATCTTGCAATTTGTTATTTTTCACACTATCGCGTTATTACGCATGCTTCTTATACTAAAAGATGTATAGATTCGTGTGTGACAATTATACAAATAATAATGCGTTTTATTAGATCTACGCGTACAATGACTGCCTTTTGAACACTCCATAGAAAGACATTACGCGCAGATATAATTGATCTTTCTCTCCCTTCATGATATATGCGCCAAACAACTTTATATAATCCTCGCTGCGATAGAATAAGTAATTTTCATATTCCGCAGAGGAAAATAATCCACATCGTTTGACAAATACTCTTAAAAATCTTACAAAGCAAAATTTCAAAATAACATTCTATATTTAGCTGCTCGTTAAATAATTGTAATCTTTTTATATTATAATTAAAGCATTCAATATAGCTTATATATAAATTTTCGATTTTGATTTTGTTTTAAAAATGATAACACGAGTATTAATATAGAAGATTATAAAAAATCTCAATATTCAATTCACTAATTGTTCCACGCAAGATCAATCGACATAATTATCAATTTTTAATATTACCCAACACACATAGATATGAATGCTTCTAGTTACAAAATATTATTACACCTATGACAATTCACATTACAAAACACATGCTTCCCGATCAACATTTACAATAAAAAACAGATATAGATTGTGTAAAATTTGTATATATACATGATAATATCGCTACAATATAACGTTCCACTGTGAGAAAAATTCATAAAAAAAAATTAATGAAATGGATAAATATTATACTTTGAGACATAGTGAACGCAACGTTAGAATTAATATCAAAGCAAAATGTATTATTACAATTGGTCGTAATATATCAATTATTGCATGATTATTGCGTAACTATATATCAATTCAAATCATTTTTAAGATGATCACTTTACAAATGTAATACTTAACGATGTATAGCAGTTTCGACATTAACTGTTATCTAGTTCAGCTATTCGACTGCTGTGATGTAATTAATATATATATTTAATGTATGTACATATCTCACTGGGAAACTATGTGCATTTGGTATATTTATCGTCGTAATCGTACACGGAATACTTGTCTGTTAGCGATGATGTTAACCGGCCTTAGAGCGAACATGTTTTATATTACTTAGGCAGACTGTGCGACAATTATACATATAGAGTATTATAAGAACGATTTATTCCTCAAACGCACTTAACGCCTCCTGTAGTTTATCGACTATTTTTTGATAGAAGGCGATTTGTTCCCTGAGATGTGTTTTTACAGCTGTATTTATATGTACCTCGCGTTCCGTTTGAAAATACGTTTCCTCGGCGATCAGCGCACGGGCTATCACGTCAGTTCGATGAGAAAGCTCGCGTAATTGCTGCGGTTCCATCTTGTGCTCGCTGACCAGTCGATCGCAATCCTTTCGTTTTTGCACGGCGCTCTATAGAAGAATGACACAGCGTATAATTACTGTTCAAATTAGACTGCTTAATTATACATGTGACGTCGCGAAATACCTTATGAATGCTGATGACGTCCGGAAAATTGCTAATAATACCGCGATAGATATGGAACTTATCAGCTAATGGCTCCCAATCGAACTTGGGCTGGTCTTCGTACAGCTTGCCGATGTCGTTGTAAGCGTCGCCGGTGGCCTTCAACGCGCGCGTCAACTTTCCGCGACCGTTATCGTCCGCCTCCAGAGCGTGGCCGAGCGAAGTGAAGGATTGGCCGATCTTTTGGAATTCTCTTTTGTACAGTACCTGGTGTTTCTTCGCCTGATCGACCGCTGTGGCCATAAAGTTCTTGACCACCGGATCTAGTCCGCTGATAAATCTACCGAAGGCATCCATCTGAATCTCCATCTTTATGATATCCAACGGCGTGTCCGGACATTGGATAGCGTTGAAGTAATTCACACCTAGCAGCTCGTCTTTCTCCGCTTGTCGTTTCCCCGCCTTCCACCGTTTTTCGTCCGTACAGGTAATAAAGTGTTCCCAAACACGACTACGCGACAGAACGGGATGCCGACAGACGTAATCGACAAACTCCTGCAGCTGCGTACGTCGATGCTCGATGAACGCATTCTCGTAGCGCCCGGATATCTGTTTGTCGGGCAGGGGTGGGATCGGAATGAAGCAATACTTTTCCTCTAAACGCTCGTGTAGCCAATCAAAGTGCTTGTATCTTCTCGAGACTTGTATATTGTTGAACTACAATTTAAATAAAATATTAGAAAGAAAGTCTTACACTCTTAATGGAATGCAAGAAAGAAGATGCAAAATTTCTTTTTACCGTAGGAGTTAGCTGGTAAACGATGAAACTCTTGAGACCCTTCAACTTGGATTCCTTTTTTGGCGATGTAACAACGCAATTGTAAGGCTCCCCAGTTGACACCCACGTGTATCGGCCAACTTCGGCCTCCTCTATAAAAATCTTTTCGCTTTCAGGGACAGTTACTATTCGAGTGCCCATCAGAAAATTATCTTCCCCCGACTTGATCAACGTAGAAAATTTGTTATTTTTCTTTGGTACATTGGGTATAGGCCTATCTGGTATCACAGAATGTATAGTATGCATCGATACTTGATCGCCATAGTCGTTGGCATTATTCTGCTGTGGCAGTTGTATAATTTGTGATTGCTGCTGCTGCTGCTGCGTAGGTGGTACGTAAGCCTGTGTTTGTCCAACTTCGGAATCATCGTCCCAATCATCGTCCCAATAATCCCCAGAGCTTTGCTGAGACAATGTCATAGTATCTGTATATATGTAATAATTCACATTTAAATCAAGATCAACAATATTATAATAATTTTTCAAAAAGAAGTAGCTTATCTGTCATCTCTCGTCACAGAGATAATTGTATCATGATACTTGAGATACTTAATTAATCAAAACACATGATAAATATATTTAATCTATATAAATAAAAATATGTACTGGAAGGGACCGCAGTTTGTTCGACCACTTGAACGTACGCAGCTGGAAACAAGCCTGATTGTCCGCTCTGATTAAATCCCTCGCACCAGCCATCTCCCACATTGTCTCGCATGACAGTGAGAACCTCACCAGCAGTGATAGACAATTCTGCCGTTCCCGACTCGCCCGTGAAGTCGTACAGGGCTCTTACCTGCAAAAAAGAGAATTAAAAACAAAAGAAGAGAAAACAAATCAGAGAGAACTGAAGACCAAACGGATTTTCGCGCGGGACACAATGGAAACAGAGGAATTGCTCCGCTTGCTAATAGAATGAGTCACGACGATCGGGTTGATCGAACTCGGGGCGGCGCGATTCTCGAGCACGCCGGATGCGGATTTATCGTACCTGTTGGCCTTCCATCGCGCACGATTCCTAGCGAGACTTCGATCCCTCTGCCGTGAGAATTTAAATGCCGCCGAATTGCGCCCCGTCACATTCCTACTCTCGTCTCGCTGCCGTCATGACACATCTGACATTTGCGCGCTCGCGACTTTGCTGCACCTCGAGAGGCTGCTTGCCGCTTGTTGCTCGTGTAGTGGAACAACTAATGCCACGAGTGATGAAACTGGAACGGACTGTACGTCGAGAGAGCTCGTTCCTCCTAATCGCACCTTCTATATTCCACGTCTTCGCAATTTGTCTCTCTCTCTCTCTTCCTTCCTTCTCATCTGTTAAAAACCTACAGATCCGATTCTATCGGCTGCGCTCTCGTTTCGCCTCTTTTTCTCACATCTATCTCGTTCCGAACAGATGTTTTCAAGTACGGAGGGTGTAATAACGAGGTGCAGTTAAAGAGAGATACGAATCTCGTTTTGCTTCTTTCACCGCTATCACGAACTCGTCTTCTCCGTCGACGCGACATCCGAGACGGACCGTGGGCGATAAACAGATCGCAACTGAGTAAACATGATGACGATTTCACGTTTGACGGTAAGAGATATATTCGCACGGCGACCCTCGGCCCCCGAAATCGAGAACCGGCAGATCTGCGGATCCGCCTCCTTCCTCGGCCGCCAACGCGGAGCGCGAAACTTCTCTCGAAACTTCACTTTTGTCCGATACTGTACGCGGCCACTCGGCCGCGGATGACGAAAAGTGCAAGATGCGAGTACTCTGCGTTGATACCACTGCTT